>NW_006788863.1:1080433-1086403 GCF_000442215.2 Lipotes vexillifer
GAGAGAGAGAAAGAAAGAAAGGAAGGAAGGAGGGAGGAAGGAAGGAGGGAAGGACCTAGGCAGAGCATGATTGTACAGCTGGACTCCCTACAACCCACCCTGGCACTACGTCTTCTTGGAGGCAGTCAGAGTATGTCTGCCTCCCGGGAAGAGCCCCTGGGCACTTAGATGAAAGGGGTCCAGCCCAGGCACAGCAGCTGATTTCCAGGTCTACCCCTCAGCGCCCTCCGCCACCACTCACTCTGAACGTCCCTCACGCTGGGCTGGCAATGCAGGCTGCCTTGCAGCAGCGAAACTGAGCCCCTCCTCAGGCCATGGAGGCTCTGTTGTCCATTTACCCCTAAAGTGGATGTGAAACACCACAGGAGGCCCCAGGGGATCCCCTGGCAGCAAGCATCCTCCACACACCGTTGTGTCACGGTGGGCCAACTTTCTCCTGATAACCTAGTTCAGTAGCCGACGCCAGTAGGATCATCCATTTCCTTGCCTGCTGGCCCTTTGGCACAAGGAGCCTAGAGATCAGGCAACATATTTTGCTTAAAGTTGAATGAGACTCTTCCTGTGTAGGCAGGATCTGTATACACACAGAGCCTCAGGATTACAGGAAGCGGATAATGGGTCACGAAAAGTAATGATACCATTCGCACGTCCACTCTTGTTTTTTGGATCCACGTGCTCAACTTCTGGGGGCACAGCATCGTGTAAATGTCCATCTTCGCCAAGTCTCACCTCACACTTGGTGACAGGTGCCCCCTCAACAGACCGTCCTGTTTCTCCACCAGGACAGTAACTTACGGGCGGTGAAGGATGTGGTAGGTTTCTGTTTCTGCTGTTCTTCCTTTGCCCTAAAGTCAGTTCCTTGGTATAATGCGATGTTTTGGGGGATCTTCTGTTGGCAGATCAAAAAATCTACAAGCCCTCCAATACTTCCATTGGCTGAGACCCTGTGTGCAAAACAAGCAAACTCATACTCAGAAGAGGTGCCAATCCAATCAGGATGCTTATGGCCCCTCCAGGTGGGAGGGGCCAGTACTCTTTGCACCAGTGGCTGGTTGGTCTCAGGAGGTTCTGGCCGGGGGCTAAGTGCTGGTCTCCACAGAGGCAGCTTGAATGCTGAGCAGCGGCAATGGCCAGGTTAGACTCGGCCAGTGGAGTCCAGGCTCTCAGGCTCCATTTCCACCTCCCTGACGCCTCTCCAGCCCTTATGCCAGTGCTGGAGTGGTCACTGACACAGGCTAACTGACCAGGTCATCCAGTCTACTTGTGCGTTTAATGTCTTTTCAATGGTGGGTGCTTTCCAGTGGGTGTTTAGTCTGATCCCAGCACAGGCGTCAGGATAAGAACTTCTGGCTGCCTAAGCATCCCTAAAGATCCATCCCCATGCCTTTTCCCCAGACCTCCTGGACCAGATCTTCCAATCTTCCCCATTCAGGCCCCTGTTTGATCAGCACCAACACCCATGAGTCTGTGCATATTCGTACATTGTTCAGCTTGTCTGTTCACATGCAGTCGAAGGCTAAGGGGCGCCTCTCAGAACCCCACCCAGTGGGAGGGTTTCCCCTCACCATGCTTTTCAGGGCCATCCCGGATGAGACTGCAGTAAGCGGCAGTTCCTTCTGGGCTGTCACCCATATGCTGAGCACACTGATGAATGAACTGAGCCAGCCTCTCCCTCCGCATCACACAGTCATAAGGGACCTCAGTTGCCACAGGAAGCCAGAGGGGAGAGGTGGCAGATGGGATGGGAAGGGGGTTGCACCGCCTGCTTGCACAGCTCACTTGTGCCATCTGGTCCCACCTGTGCCTGGGGCTTGTGGCATCACTTCCTGCTTACACTGGATCCCTGCTGGGCTTGCCCGATCTTGGAGGTCCAGCATAATCTTGCTCAAGATGAAGGTCTATTTTATTTTATTTTATTTTTTTTTTTTTGCGGTACGCGGGCCTCTCACTGCTGTGGCCTCTCCCGTTGCAGAGCACAGGCTCCGGACGCGCAGGCCCAGCGGCCATGGCTCACGGGCGCAGCCGCTCCGCGGCATGTGGGATCTTCCCGGACCGGGGCACGAACCGGTGTCCCCTGCATCGGCAGGCGGACTCGCAACCACTGCGCCACCAGGGAAGCCCCAAGATGAAGGTCTTTGACCACATGAGGCTGGTCACTTGATGTTCCATGGTCAGGTCTCTACAAAGGACCAATGACATTCCAGTCGCTGCTTTCTGAATGATGTATCATTTGTTGCTGCTGCCTAGGTGTGCTGCAGACCTCTTTCCTGCCTGGAGCCCTGAGGAAAGCTGGCAGCTTTTCACATAAGCGGTAGAGTTGTTAGAAGAGGATTTCCAAAAGTAGACTATGCTGCATCCAGAACCTGAAAGAAATTGACCTAGAGTTGCATTTCTTCGTGGTGGGAGGTGAGCTATGCCAGAGTTTGTCTTTCACTTTGGAAAGGATGTCCTAAATTCCCCAGGCCACTAAACTCCCTACACACTTGGCTGATGTGGTAGCCCCTGAACCTTCATGGGGTTTGTCTCCCACCCGATGGAGTTCTCGCGTCTCAACACAATGCACACACTTTGTGCTCATCTGGTCCTGTTAGCTTGTGGTCTTTAATACAGCAGACCAATGTGACACCATAGGATGTCAAGCCCAGGTCCTCTTTGTACTGTCACAGACAGTAGAAGATGTAACATAGACCTAGAGCAACACAGTAAGCGTCTGTCCTAAGTAAGGTGCCAACAATTCCTATCCCCTCTGCAATATGGATGGAAAGGAAGGCATTCATCAGATCAACGACAGCCTAGCAGAGGGCAGAATGTTTGTTAATCAAAGGTACCAGCAAAGGTACCACATCCAGCATAACAACTGCAATGAAGGCTCCCATTTGATTCCATTTGTGGAATTCCACTGTCATCCATCATATTTCTGTAAAGACAAGACCAGTTAACTTAATGGGAATATAATGGAGACCCCCTTGCTTTCTGTGAGCAGGACACTTATCCCTGCTGTTCACTCCTAAGACACAGGATGGATTTGCTGTCTCGGGAGGAAGGGGGCAGTTTCAGGGCTTCTGCTTCCCACTACGGTAGCCCTTATATCAAAGATCGAGAACCAGCTGAGGCTTCTGTCAACTACCAAGGTCACCCACTGTGAGTAAAACCTGGGCCAAGATTCCGCTTATTTCCTGACCTCCGCCTGCCTCAGTGCTCCCAGGGGGGTCTCGCTGGCACTGGGGATCTCTAGCTAATGACATTAATCTAAACCCTTGGGGAAGGGTCTCTGAACACCTGAGCATCTCTGTCTTCCCAGTGCACGCTTACGTGAGTTAATGTTCATAGTTGACTTCAGGGAAGGACTGGGGAATTACCACCGAATATCCTGGGTGCGGCGATGCAGAGTCCATCCTCCTGGGAATCTGGCTCCTCCTTCAGAGTGTGGCTCCAGATGTGAGGACTGGCTCAGGTCCAGGAACTTGGGGAGGAATCATGACTTTCTACTGGGGCAACACCTTCAGTCTCCTGCTGTTCCATCCTTTATTTGGCGAGGAAATAGAGTTTATTACATTTTCAGAAAAGATAACCATTTGACAAAAATTAGTAACCCATTATTTGTTTAGACATCAAATTGTACCAGTTTGCAAGACTTAATCTTTCAATCTCACATTTTTCATTAAGAATAGGAACAATTTTTTTCATCAAGTAGAGTTCCCTGTAGCTATACAGTAGGCTCTCATTCGTTATCTATTTTATACATAGTAGCGTATCCATCCTTGATTTTTTTCATTGTATAAAATCAGAAGTACCCTTGTTGACTGTCTTTCCCTCTCGCTTCTACAAGTACCACCCCTATAGCCGGCTGAAGTTTGAGCGCCCTTGACTGTTCCTGCAACCTCGCCACTATTGTGAGCAGTGCACACACCTCGCACCATCGTCTGGTCTTTACAGTAGTTTGGAATCGTATTATCAGCATCGCTGGAAAGGAGCCCGGCTCTGTGACAGCACATCCTACTATTGGCCCAGCCGAGGACAGACGTCACTGAACTTCCCAGTGATGCTGACGTCACTCTGCAGCAGATGGATTTGTTAAAACATGTGTCCAAGAAGGCCTGCTCCCAGTGATACTTTTAGTTTGAAGCAGAATAATACCCTTTGGAGACAAAAAAATATTGCTCTATATCTGAGAGCTCACAGCCGCGTTATCTCTTCCAACCTCAATTATGTGAAATGCAGGTATGTTTCCACTGCTGAGACTGCTACGTAATTTCAGAGGGAATCATTTCCTCCCACTGAAAAAAAAATTTTCTTTTCATGTGGACCATCTCTAAAGCTTTTATTGAATTTGCTACAACATTGCTTCTGTTTTTTTTTTTTCCATTTTTTTGGGGGGGGGGTTGTTTTTGTTATTTTTTGGCTGCAAGACATGTGAGATCTTAGCTCCCTGACCAGTGGTCAGACCCGCATCCCCTGCATTGGAAGGTGAAGTCTTAACCACTGGGCCGCCAAGGAAGTCCCACCACCGAACTTTTTTAAGTTCTCAGGTGCACTGGAAAGTTACTAAGACCTGGTGGAATCTGCATTAAGGCAAGAAATGAGATTTTATGATGAAAGCTGAGATAGTCCTGAAATGAATACACATATGCAAAGAACAATAATGATATCAAGCATCACAGATTGTGGATGAAATCAAACATGGCATTTTTCTTGGGCAATGTAATTAGGGCATCACGGAAAGTAGAAACTTATGAGGTCATTTAGGTCATTTTTTTTTTACCATGGAAACCACTATTAGATTATTCCAGGTGGGCTATAATCCCTAGTGTTTTCCCGAATTTCAAGCGCACACCACTAGCACTATAGTGGATTGTATGATGAAGGCCACAGAGCACTGAAGTTTCATCTTGGAATGCGGGGGCCTGAAATTAATCAGGTAACAACAAGCTAAGCCGCTTCTATTACAGAGTTGCTTTATATTAATTCCAAATTACTCTGGTGGAAATATGGGTAGAAAAAAATATTAAAGCCTCTTTGATAAATATTTTCTTTTAGAATCATATTTGCTTATTTTTCACTCAGAATTTTTTAGGAAAGTGAAGAATATTAGAGCTAGGCAGATAATCTAATAAACTTCATCTTACACGTGAAAAATCTGGGGCCCTAAGGTCTGCCTTAAATCAGATGTGTCTCATGCAAAAGATTCATTATTCCCAATGAGATATGCAATTTCGAGCTCTCTTTCTCAAAAAGATGTGAAATTGACATTCTGACAAGTAAGGCAGTAAAGACTTTATTACACTATACCAGTTTTTAATGATTTCTCAGACATCCCAAGAAACCATGTCCCAATTTTCTTAAAATTTCAGAATTTAATTCAATGTCAGCCTAATTAAGGAGCACTTACGCCTAAGTCAAGAGTGAGGAAAATGGGGTCCTATGTTTTAGGAACTATATTTTTAGAAAATAATGGTTCCCTGATAAAAACATAAGATCAAATATTAAAGGACAAAATATTAGAATTTTACTAACTATAGAATAGCCTCATTACATTTCAGTCTTCTATTATATTCCCTTATAACTGAATAACTTTCAATTATCAAAGAAGATAAAGTAAGGTAACTCCTTTCAGTTTTAAAAAAATAATGTGTTATATTAGCCTATGTTCTGAAATTTGCTTTTAAAATATGCTTGGTATCAATTTACCTCAAAATTTACTTGTCTGGAATATTTCAGAATACATAGTCCTTGAACTGGTTTTTAAAGTTTCTCAATAACAAAAGAGTATAAGAGCCCACTAACCTAATTTCATGTACTCTGTACTACAGATTTGGAATTCTTCTGTAAATTACACAACAAAAATTCACAGTAATACTTTCAAATGAAAGAAGAGAAACTCTACCAAACAAAAGAAGAGAAAGTAAATCTCCAGTTGTCATCTTCAAGGGATTTAAAACGAGACTGATTTTCTTTTTTTTTTTTTTTTTT
>NW_006788863.1:1086726-1119882 GCF_000442215.2 Lipotes vexillifer
GGGGCACGAACCTGCGTCCCCGGCATCGGCAGGCGGACTCTCAACCACTGCGCCACCAGGGAAGCCCGAGACTGATTTTCTTAATTTTACAGTTCAACCCCACTTTAGATTCACATTTGATCAGAATTCTTTTGATAACTCAGTAGCTACAGAATCCTAGGGCGAGAAACACAAGCTACTCATCGCCCCTAATTTAGCCAGAAGCCTTAGGAACCCAAGCAAGACCATCCTCTTAAAAACATCAGTCAGAGTGTGTGTTTTCGCTGGCTTCTCTAATAAAAGTGATTCCGAAACCAGAGGCCTTAGGTGGTGACATGTTGATAAACAGAAACAATTATCTAAGTACTGATAACTCATTTTTAAATGTGAAAGTAAATGCTCACTACGTGCTAACAAATTCACGCAGGAATCTAAATCCTAACGACAAAACCTGGTTCCAAAAACACTCAAACAGGGCTTCCCTGGTGGTGCAGTGGTTAAGAATCCGCCTGCCAATGCATGGGACACAGGTTCAAGCCCTGGTCCAGGAAGATCCCACATACCATGGAGCAACTAAGCCCGTGAGCCACAACAACTGAGCCTGCGCTCTAGAGCCTACGAGCCACAACTACTGAGCCCACATGCCACAACTACTGAAGCCCACACACCTAGAGCCCGTGCTATGCAACAAGAGAAGCCACTGCAACGAGAAGCCCATGCACCGCAAGGAAGAGTAGCCCCCGCTCACCGCAACTACAGAAAGCCTGTGCGCAGCAACGAAGACCCAACACAGCCAAAAATAAATAAATAAATTTATAAAAAACACAAACAAACCCCTAAAACTAGTAGACAGAAAATGGACTCATGGCTTCAAGCATTAGCAGCAAACTCATTCTTTGGAAGCGATGATCTGTGAAATGGGAGGCAGAGAACAGGATGAAAGATAGAAACCACAGCTCCATGTACCATGACAGCTGAAACGGATGTGAGGGAAACATGATTCTCAGGACTGAAAGCTGCATTAACTTCTTTCTTCAACACTCACTTTGCTTCTTTAATAATACTAATTTTTAAATTTTTATTTTGTATTGAAATATAACTGTTTTACAATGTTGTGTTAGTTTCAGGTGTACAGCACAGCGAACCAGTTATATATACATGTATCTATGTTCCTTTTTAGATTATTTTCCCATACAGTTTATTATAAAATACTGAGTAGAGTTCCCTGCACTATAGAGTAGGTGCTTGTTGTTAATCTGCTTTATACACAGTAGTATGCATAGGTCGATCCCAATCTCCTAATTTATCCCTCCCCTAATAATATTAATTTTTTAATTTTTATTTTATATTGAAGTATAATTGATTTACAATGTTGTGTTAGTTTCAGGTGTACAACACAGTGAACCAGTTATATATACATGTATCTATGTTCTTTTTTAGATTCTTTTCCCATATAGGTTATTATAGAGTATTGAGTAGCGTTCCCTGCACTTTAGAGTAGGATAGAGTAGGTGCTTGCTGCTTTTCTGCTTTATATACAGTAGTGTGTATAGGTCAATCCCAATCTCCTAATTTATCCCTCCCCTAATAATATTAATTTTTTAAAGGTGATCTCCTGGGAATCGTTATTCATGAGATAATTGCTCCTGTGCTGTTTGCAAAGTCTCCTTTCCCATAAAAAGCCAAGAACGTAAGCAAGGTAGAGAAGAGATTGGCGAGACAGGAGTGTGTCCTGGGACAGCGAGGCCAAGCTCACATGCTCCACACCCCAGAGGTCGCAGGGCAAGGGCCAAGGCCACCGTCAGTGACTGCCTTCCTCTGTCACCAAAAGGGAGACCAGGCAGAGAGGTCTGGGAATAACTCCAGCGAGGGCTCCTACAGGCTTAGGCTGGCGCGTGAACTTTTCTGTTAAACACATTAATATGTTTGATTTTCTCAACAACCCTCATGAGATTCAGAGGTGAGGAAACTGCATTGCAGAAAGGTTAAATAATGCATCCAAGTGGCCCAGGTAGTGTGTGGCAGGGTCAGGATTTAAACTCCAGGAGTCTGGCCCCAGGCCTGCACTTTTATCCACTATGGCAATACGTCTCAGGAAAGTGTGGTGTCCTAGAAACAGAGGAACAGGTAGGCAAAGAAATAATTGGTGAATCAGTCTGGCAAGGGGTGTGTCTACGTGTGTGTGTGTGAGCATTCATACACATGCTCACATACATACACACGTACACATGCATACACACGCACACATACATACACACATGTGCGTATAATGAATACATGTCCACTAGGACGTTGGTTAATTCTCTGTTATATTTCAGTGGGCAGGTACTGGTTGAAGAGAGTGTACAAGTTTAGATTTCATAGTTTCTAACTCTAGTTTGAGAGAATCCTAAATTTAGATCCAATTTAATATCTTCTCTAAATCTGCATTCTTTCTATTGCATGAAACATCATTTAATCACCCCTCAAGTAACTCGGTGAAATTAGAAAATACTCCACAACTCCAGGTGAAAAGTCAGTTAACTCTGAATTTAAATCTAGAACGGGTTACATAGCACATTGTCCAAGTGGAACCATCGTTGTGTCTGGTCTGTAGGCAAGCCTTTTCAGTAGCCCCCAGGTCTGCTGAAAGCATGGCTTCCTCGTGGCTGGTAGGACCCTTTCAACCCTCTCAGCCCCTCTTGTTTGTGATGGGAAACTGTTGAGTTCCTCTTGTGTGATCTCGGGGACCCCAGAGCCCCCCAAGGAGCTCCCCCAGGTCCCCTGCCTTAGACCGTCCAGGCTACGATGCTCTGCTCTCTCTGGGAAGAGAGCTGGTAGGGACTTCTTTGGGAGACCAGTACCCGCATCTGCAACCTAGCAGTGAGACCTTGGCTGCCCACCACAATATCTGGGAGATAATCTCCTCTCCTTTACCACCCGGCAGAGCTGACCAGAGCAGCACCGTTTTTTCTGAGACCACACCAACATCTGCCCCTGCAGTGGTTACCTTTTCTCTTATCACCCCTCCTCTCTCAAACAGTAAAATTTTATCTCCTTTTGGGAAAAATTTCCCTCTTATATTATGATTTGAATTCTACTCAAATTTGTAGGCTATAGATAAACCACATGTTTTGAGTCTTTCATGCTTTTTAATCTTTGAAAACACAAAAATTTGTTTTTCTCTCAAAAGACGGTCTCTTTCCGGGAGAGCAAAACTGCTTTGGCAAATTTAGCTCTGAAGCTAGACTGTCTGTCCCTCTCTAGCTGTGAGGTCTTAGGTCAGTTACTTAAATGCTCCGGAACTCAGTTTCCTCATCTTAAAAAGATAATAATTACCTAACTATTAATATTACCTAACTCATAATCACGTGACAAGGATTCAGTGACTCAGACATGTAAAGCATTTGGAACACAGTAGGTACATAAAAGTATTAACTAATATTATTAGTAGTACTATTATTTTATCATCATTGTTATTTTTATTAAGCAAAGGGGCAGAATCTCAGACCCAGAAAAATGCAGGGAAGAAAAGGCTGACTCAGTTCTATCCTGGCTCTATTAGCTGACTCTAATAATTCTATCCTGGCACAGAGTTTTCTCGCTTACTCAGAGCAGCTTTGTAAAGAAGAGGAAACCTTGTTTATTCTCCAGGAAAAAAAGAAGTTGACAAATTTTAAGAGATTTACTAATGTTGTCCATGTCACTAATCTGGAGAAAGACAAATATTAATTCAATTCCTTGATTTCAAGTCCACTCTTACTGTCAGCTAATCTATGAGTGGGCAAGGGAAAAACTTTCTAGACTCAATTGGATAAAAGGAAGTAGATTTTATAATGCTATACAAACTAAGCCTAGTGAAATATTCGATTTTTTGACAAATATTTCCTGAGAGTCTTACTGTGTAGAGCTCTATGCTAGACATGCTGGGGCATGTCTAGCATAAAGCTAAACATGGGACATGCTAAAATTAAGATATATTACACTTTATCCTCTAGGAGTCTACAACATAAAGAGATAAACAGATATATGCACATCTAACTACTCTTTAGCATAAAAAGCACTTCGAAGAGTCCCAGCTTGCTATGGGAAACAGAGGGTGCTTTTCATACTGATTTAGGCAAGATCCAAAAAGACTTCATGAAGGATCTAGCATTTGACTGGGGACTTAAAAGAAAGGTATAGGCAAAAGAGTGCTGGTAAATTTTTAACAACTAGTTCTCTAGAAAAAAAGAATAAATATATATGTGTGTGTCTGTACATAATTTTATTATAAAAATAAATGATATAGTATAACTGAATCACTTTGCTGTACACCTGAAACTAACACAATGTTGTAAATCAACTACACTCCAATAAAATTTTTTTTGAAAATGAATGATATAGATATACGTAGCCCACAATTAACAAAGAATGAATTGAGTAATCCTCTTTATTGTAATTTCCATATAGAATGTTCTCACTTCCATTGATTTCTGCTATACTCTTGTGTCCACTGATTTCTGCTATACTCTAGACAACCAATGTTCGCAATTAATGAATGAGTGTAATTGCAACTGTCCTATGTTGGAACTTCAATAATTTGTCAATGATGTGAGCAACTTTGCAGGATTAGTAATAGTTTTTATATTTCTTCAACCTTTCATGCTATTCATTATGCAAGAACATGACACACGTTTAAGCTTAATCCACGTTCTTGACATTCTCTTCAATATTTTCTTAAGTCTAGAGACAACCAACAAAATGATCAATCAGACTCTGATTTTTCGTGCTTGCTGATTTCCATGGTATGAACACTTCACCATGTCTGATCTCAAGCTACCGAACTACATGAAGTCAGTGCAAAGAGAGTTGAGAAGATATTTGTGTTTGCACAACGTTGCGCTATAGACTTAAGGGGCAGAGAAACCAGAAAATGTAGTAAAATAATCAGGAAGTTGTAAGTTCTGAATACTGCTTGCCTTTGTTTTTCTATATAATATGATTCTTTGAACAGCTGTGTTAAGAACTGTCCCATAAGATTCTTGCAGATTTGGACTCCACCACCCCAGTTCCACAGGGGCTCCAGCACCCACTGGATGTCTTGTTTAGAGAATACGTATATGCCTGGATCTTAACCCTAATTTATAGATGAAAAAAGAGGGCATCGGACAAGTAACGTGTCAGGGTCATTCAAGAACTAAGTGGTGGTGCTCAGATTTAATCCAGATCAGTCTGATTTCCCAGGATTTTTGGTGGTCCAGGAATTCATGGGATTGTGTCCAAAAGAGTTCTTACTTTTCTTTAGAATCCTGGCCCCTGCAGGATCGCCCCAAGGATATGCTTTTCCCACACCATGCCATGAGCCAGATTGTTTTGATGTCTGTAGTTTACAGAGAATGACATAAAAATGGGGTCTTTGGCCACTCTAGGCAAAACCCCACCTTCCAGGACTGTTCAGCCAGCACTGTGCCAGGAAGGGCAGACTCACAGTCGGCCACCACAAATGCTCCATCATTGCCGTCTTAATCAATACTACACATTTTGCTAAGTAAAGTAGTGAATATCAGGAAAGGGTTTGCATCTGGGAAAGCAGTAGTGTATCAGCGTATGGATGGAAGGTGTGTGATGTCGTAGCTGGGATGGTGTGGGTTAGCTACATGTGGGCCCTCCCTGCTCTTGGGTGAACAAGGTGTAAGGCCACCACGGTGGCCAGGGTGGCTCCCCTACTGTCCTCTGGTCCGATGGATTTCTGGAGCCTTCCTGCTACTCTACACAGAGCAGAGCCTGTGCTGGGACACTGCTGTCCTTGCCTTGAGGGAACTTTTCTTGCAAGATGGCGGTTGGAGCGCTGCCCTAGAGACAGGATATGCATGTACTGTTTCATAACTCCTTGCTAACGTGTGTGTGTGTGTGTGTGTGTGTGTGTTAAGTGTACGTGAGGGACAGCATTTGGTCTGAGACTTGTGTTCTTTAAAGTCTGGACATGGTGTGGGTGGGTGACATCTGACCGTCTTTCACCTCAAAGTTCCCTATGGCTTGTGCTACTCTGAAAAAGAACACACAAGTTGGCTTAAACTGGTTCTCAACAATGAGCTTCAGAACTGTGATCAGCAAGGAAAGGAGAACTTCACAAAGAGGAAACCAATTCTGCCAGAGTCCAGAGGTGCCCAGGGGCAGCAAGGAACAAGCCAGCAGGCTCGGAGAGCCTGTGCCCTCCTTGGGGGACAGCCTGTCACCTGACAGCGAAGGCAAGGCCCCAGGACATTCAAGAGGATTCTCCCAGGCCAGGCCAAGCCTAAATGCCGGTTTGCAGCAAACCACTTAATTCAGTTCTTTTCAGTGTGTGAAAGTATTCTCCTGTTTTTTTGGTAAACAGGGAATTTGCAGGCATATCTCCAAAAGAATTGTTTTTCACTAGGATCTTGGCCATTGAATGTCACCCTGGGCTTTCTATTCTAACTCACCTGTCACTTTGCTTCCCAAAGAACATCCCTGCCGGGGCTGTGCCATCAACCGCTTCATGCAGCTGCTTTTTCATCTGTTCCACTGAGCTTCTCAGACATCAAATAGGGTGACCCCTCCCTAGATCCTAAACCCAGTGAATCTTAAGAGCCCCTTTGTCCAGCACCCGTTTTCATCTGATAACCAACCCCTTTCTTCTGCCCAAGGATGGAAAACCAGGGACTACAGGGCAGCTTTAACTTTTCCTCCTCCATTCAGACTTGTTCAAATTTTACTTTCATTAGCAAATTTATTCCTCAATGAATTAGAGTTCCTTCTCTGAGAGCTTGCTGAGGGCCTGGACCCCATGGGAGCACAGAAGGCTCTCCAGTGGAACGACGTGACCAAGCTGGATTTTAGAGACAATTAGGACGGCAGCATGACCCATGCTTTGGAGAAATTGGAGGCAGAGTCGGGGTCAACAGCCTGATTCAACAGTTCAGAGTGACAAAGATGAGGGCCGGGCTAGTGCCGTAATACTGCATCTGGAATGAAGGGCGAGTATCAATATTTGAGATTCATCCGGCAGTAGACAGTCAAGGGCTCCGGGACTGATTGAGAGTGGGATGAAGCCCCCGAAGCAATTAAGGAGTGAAGCCAGGGCACAGAGGAAGGAGCTGGCGTGCATCACAGGAGAGTTGGGTGCAGGTACCGCGTGTGTGTGGAGGTGGCAAGCAATACCTTGAAAAAGCAGATCTGGTAAAAATAGAAACGAAACTGAATGGGAAGGAATTAACTTTTTTCTTTTTTTTTTTTTAGTGCAGTAGTGTAGTCATCTCCAGCTGAGAGGAGATTATTGGTATTTTAGGAAGACCTCTAATGGTTGCCTAGTCCATCCTCAATATGTAGTAAACTAAATGAAGCATTTTTAGGGACACAGGGATGTGTCTAGAGGAAGGAGAAATGAATCTGACCCCATCAGGGTCACTGAGAGACTGAGAAGGTCACTAACAATGATACTGAAGTTCAGAAAATCTTTGCATCTCGTTACTGTTTTCGATACCAAAACTTTGAACAAAACGAGCCTGTTAGGATTATAGCTTTAATTATCCTTGACGTAAATTGAATCATCTCATCTTTCTGCTCAGAGTTCATTAACTGTGTTCCATCACCCACTGCAAAAATCTAAACCCCTTAGCACTTCCTACAAGACCATTCTTGATCCTGTCCCTGTCAGCCAGTCCCACTTCTCCGCCCACAAAGCCCCTTGAAGGGCTGAAGGGCATCAGGTACAAATCCTGTCTTCAAGGATTAGCCCATGAAGGAGGTTCTAAGTTCCTCATTTTCTTCCCCGGTGGCTTGTTCATACTCAGGCTCAGAAACATGCTGAGTGAAAAAGAATTAGAAGGAATAAAGGAGAGAACAAAGGAGCATTTTGGTAAACGAAGCCAAAAAGATAAATCCTTTTGCTGAGCCACAGAAGAATAAGAGGGAATTAACTATCAGAACTTAAAAAAAAGAAGGAAAGATGGAGCTCTGATGTCTAAGGCAGAACCACCGCAGGCATCATCCCCACTTGAGGTGCTCTATTTGCTAGCTCTCAGCCCTTCTTGTGGAGGGTGAGAGCAATTAAAAATAGAAAGTTGGGAGTTTTTGATTAGATGCAAACTATTATATACAGGATGGATAAATAACAAGGTCCTACTGTATAGCACAGGGAGCTATAGTCAATATCCTGTGATAAACCATTATGGAAATGAATATGAAAAAGAATGTATATATATGATTTATATATATATATATATATATATATATATCACTGTGCTGAATCACTGTGCGGTACACCTGAAACTAACATGACATTATAAATCAAATATAATCAATAAAATAAATTTTTTAAAAAGGGACTCAAAAAAATTAGAAAGTCAACAATCTTTATTCTGAGAGAACTTTTAGTTTGGTAAATAACGTTGAAATAAATGTATTCTAGTTTTGTGAAGGCTTTGAGGAGTCACATATTAATAACGGGGAGAAGTAAAAAGCCAATGACCATTAAAAAATGACTGACAATAAATAAATAGTGATTATTTATTATCAATAGAAATTGATAATAATTACTTAGTTAATTAGTCAGGCTTTTTTTTTTTTTTTTTTTGCTTCAAATATTGTTTTCTAGCAAACCATTAAAAAGTTTATAATTCTGAGTGGTAAAGTCGCCAGCCCACTTGGCAACACCAATTAAACCCCCTACCTGTAGACTCCAGTTTCTTCTTGGACAGGCTACTCTCATCAAAGAAGAGTTTTATTACCAGAAACAGACAGAAAATGATTTTTAAGTTAATAAGAAAATACAAAGCTCCTAACGTTGATGTCAATTGTTATTGCTGTGGAGTTTGATTTTCCATGGTTGGAAGTAAAGAAACAAACTCTACCTCCCTCTAAGTGGACTCTATTAAAATTCTCTCACTTAATTTTCACCCCATGATTGTTCTCATTTCTTAGAACAAGGAAACAGAGGCTTCAAGATATTACTGTCCAAGATCAGACAGACGGTAAGTAGTAAAACTTGTTTTGAACCCTGTTTTAATCCTTAAAAATCTACCTCCAAAGTCCATGTTATTTATTTCCAAATAACTTTACTTCCAAAAACTACAAAAAAAGAAGATAGCGGAAGGTGGAGAGAGAATGCAGCTAAAATAATGTCTCCCTGAAGGGTAGGATTTCTGATAACCCCAACATTGTAATTTAAGTGATTTCCAGTCATTTATACATTTTTTACACAAACTTTACTAAATTCATTTTTCTAAGGTGATGATGGAGTCGAGGATCCATTCGGCTGCACATTTTTTAAAGACACTAACTCTTTGTGGGGGGGGTACCAATCCCACCCCAAGCTGAAGCCAGGTTCCACCCCGCGGCCTCCCCAGAAACTGCCCTCTGCTGAAATGGGCAGGATTACTTCCTGGGGGTGGCCACACCTAATGGCTGTTGGTTCAGTGCAGGAGGATATGAGCCTGGTGCCTACAGGGTCTTAATGTAAGTCTGCTCTGAAGAGCCATCTCCCCTCCAGAGCTTCCTGCAGAGTGGGCTGGGGTCTCTGTTGAGTCTGCCCAACATGCTGCACCCTCTGCCCAGTCCTGCTTCCTTCCCTTCCCCTTAGGTGTTGAGCCCAAGAACTCTCCCCAGTAAACTTCCTGCATGTCTATCTCTCTGGGAATCGACACTCCAGGGACCAGACCTCCAATATAAGTCAATCTAAAATACCCAGTAAATGAATACTTTTGCTGGTAACATTACTCTAGCAAGAAGAGTTAATATCAGTTTCAAAAACATTCACCAAAAAAGAAGTTTAATGAGAAAATTGAAGCTTATTTATCTTAAATTATGTAATAAATAGGGAGATACGTTTGGCAAGTTTAAGAAACTCTGGATCAGAGAGATAGTTAAGACAAGAGTCAAAATTTCAAATGTTCTTTTCCATAATGGTTTATCCCAGGATATTGAATATAGTTCCCTGCACTATACAGTAGGACTTTACTGTTTATTCATCCTATATGTAATAGTTTGCATTTACTAACACCAAACCATATATATGTGTATTACTGAGTCCCTTTGCTGTACAGCAGAAAATAATGCAACTATTGTAAATCAACTATACTTCAATTTAAAAAATTAAATTCAAATGCACACAAAAATATCTTAACTTTTATAGTGACCATTATTTTTAGACCAGAATAAATCGGTTGATTATTTTAAAACAAAACCTGAATATTAAAGTATTCTTTGAAAACAGGATTGTATAAGAGGGAGATGCCAAATCATTTAAAAAAAAAAAAAAAAAAAAAACAAACTACACTTTTTGGAGAAGCAGGATGTGAAGAATTGCCACACAAAATGCCAATCTTGTCTCTGTTGGTAACTAACCTGTTATCACCGAGGAATAAAACATGTGCCATGTTTCAGTTGAAACCTGTTGCATTTGCAGATTGAGAACAGACTTACAGACTTAGAGGACAAACTTATGGTTGCCGGGGGGAAAGTGGTGGGAGGGATAGATTGGGAGTTTGGGAACGACATGTACACACTGCTATGTCTAAAATGGATAACCAACAAGGACCTACTGTATAGCACAGGGAACTCTGTTCAACATTATATAACAACCTAAATGGGAAAAGAATTTGAAAAAGAATAGATACATGTATGTGTATAACTGAATCACTTTGCTGTACACCTGACACTAACACAATATTGTTAGTCAACTGTACTCCGATATAAAATAAAAATGTCTTAAGACAGAGCAGTCCTGACGGGGGAGCATAGCTGTGGACATGAGCTCACCCATCCCATCCAGGACATGGTCACGATGTGGATCTTGGCAGTAAATGAGCCAAATCCTTTCTGTTCTCATCTGTCTCAACTGCAAACAATGCCCTATGATGCAGAGAAGTCAATTAATTTGTTTTCCTGCAACATAATACTTCACAGAATTTCCCATTTCCTAAATTTAACTCCAAAACAAAGAAATTAACCACAAAGGTATGCAATTCTATTTCTCAACTCTGATTCAGTATTCAGCAAAATCTTTACTACGTTCATTGAGATTTCCAAGTAATTGTCCTCAGCGAACATGCTATAAGCAGTGACGTAAGCAAACTAAGTTATTTGGGTCTCAGAAGAGCCCAACTTTCACTTAATTTTATTTTATTTTTCTAAATCCAGTCCAAAATCTTTATTTGATATAACAGAAACACACTTGGAAGTCCCAAAGTATAAAATGGATGCCCTCTGGTATTTGCCATTTTTAGCAAAAATACATACATGATTAAAATGTAAATATATATTTATGCCAATGAATTAATGCTGGAAAAAGAACTTAGGCTCAAAACATATTTACCAATTTCTGCAAATGTTTCCTTCTCACAAATAATCTTTGGTGTTGATTTATGCTAATTCAGGACTGAGAAATTACCAAGTAAATTTATGTCATTTTCTGACTTACTCTTCCAGAGAATCTACCACCATGGCCTAGATGCATCCACAGGTCCAGGCTTCTGAAAGCACACTCTTCCTGAGACAGAAACCTGGGTGACAAGGGAAGTGACAGGGGCTCTGCCAGGTGGCCCAACCTTCCAAGAGTTATTTCTCAAACTATAATGACCTTAAGAGAATTTAGAAATGACTTAAAGCTAAACATTATTTTAACTAGTTTAGACTAACTAGAAAGTTTTTCAAAAATACTATTACAAACGTGGTACAGAGCACGATCGATTTACACAAAGGCAGGCAGAAGTGTCCATTAACTGGCTGTTATTCGAGGAGAAAAGCTCCTTCTCTCTCCTGTCCTCTCCCCTGAGGTTTGAAGGGCCTTATTAAAATGCAAATATTCTCTGGGTAGATCATCTTTCTCAGAAAAGCCTTGAGGCCAAAGGAAAACAAGTGGCTGAAAGAGCTAAACTGTCTATCTTCTATTTCAAGCAGGGAATTTCAGGAGCCCATCTCCATCCCAAAAGGAAATATCTGAAAAACTACAACAGCAGGGGCTTCCCTGGTGGCGCAGTGGTTGAGAGTCCGCCTGCCGATGCAGGGGACACGGGTTCGTGCCCCGGTCCGGGAGGATCCCACATGCCGCGGAGCGGCTGGGCCCGTGAGCCATGGCCGCGGAGCCTGCGCATCCGGAGCCTGTGCTCCGCAACTGGAGAGGCCACAGCAGTGAGAGGCCCGCGTACCGCAAAAAATTTAAAAAAAAATAAAAAAAATAAAACTACAACAGCAGTAATATCATTTACGTAGGATTGCAGTGTGCCAGAGATCGTGCTAATGCTTTATGTAATTTATCTCATTTATTCCTAACAGTACCCCACCCGTATAGGTATGTAGCTGCAGGTCTGGGAAGCTCTGAAATGTAGAAAGGTGAGTATTTTGCCCACAGTCACAGAAGTAGCAGGAAAGACAGTGAATGAACTCCACTTCTGTGACATCGACCGTGACACAAGCTGCCTGTCAAGACATGTCTTCATCTTCTCTTTGTTCTCTCCTGACTCAGAGGGAAAGATGCCAACGCGTTTTCTCTCCAATGGCCATCGCCACTTCCCATCCCATCCTTCTGACCTACAATGGGATAACCATCCTGTATCTCTTGAATTTCCCCTCCTCACTCCATCGTACTAATTCAGTGCCTTCAACTGATCCTGTGAACACCTCCCTCCTCTCTGCTTTATGGACCAGCAAACATACACACTCACCTCCACTGTCTCTCTCCTTTTTTATGAATTTTATTGAAGTATAGCTGACTTAAAATGTTGTGCTAATTTCTGCTGTACAGCCAAGTGATTCAGTTGCGCATATATATATTCTTTTTCCTATTTTTTTCATCATGGTTTATAACAGGATATTGAATAGAGTTCCCTGTGCTATACAGTAGGACCTTGTTTATCCATCCTGTATATAATAGTTTGCATCTGCTAATCCCAAACTCCTTTTTTAAATTAATTTTTATTGGAGTACAGTTGCTTTACAATGCTGTGTTAGTTTCTGCTGTCCAGCAAAGTGCATCAGAGCTATAGGTATACATATATCCCCTCTTTTTTGGATTTCCGTCCTATTTAGGTCACCAAACTAATTCCAAACTCCTAATTTATCCCTTCTCCACCCCTCCCCCTTTGGCAACCACCAGTCTGTTCTCTATGTCTGTGAGTCCGTTTTTGTTTCCTAGATAAGTTACTTATATTCCACATATAAGTGATATCATATGGTATTTGTCTTTCCCTGTCTGACTTACTTCACTCTGTATGACAATCTCTAGGTCCATCCATGTTGCTGCAAATGGCCTTACTTCGTTCCTTTTTACGGCTGAGTAATATTCCATCGTATATATGTACCACGTATTCTTTATCCGTTCCTCTGTTAATGGACACTTAGGTTGCTTCCATGTCCTGGCTGTTGTCTTTTACAACCACCTTCCTACTTCTGTACTTATTTCCTTTGATGACTTCTAGGATGAGTATTCTAAAAATGTAATCTCCATTTCTCATGGAAGTTTAAATGGTTTACAGAGTGATGTCCAGTGACGGCGGAGAGTGAGGCTGAGCTCTTGCTGACGATTCCTAACTCCTAGTGAGCCGGCTGCAGACGATCGGGAACCACGGTCTCTGTCATTTCCTTCATAAGCACCGCTTCCCTTTATTTCTGCTGTGGTTACTGGCCTTAATGTGTTGCAGCTGAGTTTCCATCTCAGCCTTTAATGGTGCTTCTGCATCTTGTCTTTCCCTCTTCCAACACATATATAACACCTCTGCAGAATGTGACCCCCTAGAATAGCACTTTGCTCACCTATCTGCCTTGTATCTGAACTTGCCATGTGCTTGTGTGGCCTCAGGACAACATAGAAGCAATTCCACCAAATCCCCAAAGCTGTCAAAGTGTGAACTCTGGCTCCAAGTTGCTTTTCCTTTCCTTCCTTCCTTCTACTAAGCTCCTCTTCTCAAAGTGTTCCTTCTCTCCTGGTTTCTTCCACCCAGCAGGACACCTCCACCCCTCCTGGTCTCGTGCTCAGAGCCCTGCGTGCTCCACACAGTGTCACTTCCTCAGCATTATTCACGTCCCTTCTGCCACCTCACCTCCCATGCAACTTGCTTTCCTCTGAGGAGTGTTGCCTCAGTATTTCATCCAGCAGGCTTTCCAACATCAGGCTTTTACAATTCATTCAACATTTTTTAAATTTCCTGTTATCACGTGGTCATGAGTGTATATCTTGCCTCTTGAACCAGACTTAGCATTTTCTTGAGAGCACTGTAGGATGTGGGCCATTTCCTTTATGTCTCTGTCTCTACCCCATAGTGTAGAATACAGTGTTTTGCCCAAAACTATGTATTTGGTGAACAAATGGTAGGCAATATTAAGTCAGGATTTTATACTAACTCACTAAAGAAATGGCAACCATCTATCAATGGATTTCTGTAACAAGAAAAATCAACTTCTTATTAAAATACTTTTCAGGTTACAGATGGTTGGATTTGCTCCACCTTCCTCACCCCCACCAAATATGGTGTGTTTCTTTCTTTTCCCACATGTGCACTTTATCAGGAGACCTTCTGGGAGCTTAGTCTCTGGTAAACAGCTTACTGCAATATTAATAAAAGGAAACAGATTCAGATTGCTAGAAAATTAAAAGTCTCAGTTACCTCAAAGATGACTCCACTCTGGTAGTAAAAATAAAATAAAATGCAAACCTATAAACTTGTTCCATGAAGGCTTATATGAATACAAGAAACAATGGTCTAAAAGTGAAGCATGAAGCCAATTTCTCCAAAGATAGGTTAATACTATTACAAATGTTTCCACTTGTTCCTTAAATAGTTCTCTATTTCATGAACTGAGGTGTCCAAGTGCTAACATCACGCCATCATAACAGTGCCAACTTACTCTTGGCATGGTTAGAGCTTAATTTTTGAAAGACTGCATTTTATATGCTCCATTTGTAAGGCGAATTTAGACAAACTTAGGACATGAAAATTAGCACAATGAAGAAGAATATGAAGGATAAGAGATCCGTGCATTCAAAGAGCTGCAATAGATCCACAGGTATTACTTCTCAAAATGAGTTAAACTGGACCAAAGAGTAGAATTCTGGATGGAACTCTGGATGAAAAATTAGGAGCCATTTTCTAGATTTTCAGCTCACCATGAGCTCACGAGATTTACCCCTTGTAAATCACTCTTAGGAGAGTGTTAGAGAACTTGAAATAGACTCAAACATTACCACAAATAGGGATGTGTCCAATGAGACCATCAATTCTTTTCAGGCAAGTACATTAAAATTAAGTCTTACAGAGTAGTGGGACCACTGGCTTCTTTGACTGAATGATCTATATTGATTCTGCAAATTATAACAAGTATATTAGATAACTATTCAAACTTTACTAGTAATTGGCATAAAATAGAAAGAAATATTAAAGTACTCATGATTAAATAACTAAGATCATCATTTTTATTGAAGTCTTTTCTGACTTCTACTTCTGGAAAGATGGAGTACATATAATTTCTCAATTCCTCCCAGTAAGTACAAGTAATAATCCTGGATATTGTATGTAAACAAATATAAGAGTACTCTGAAAGGTGGAGAGAAGAAAGCAAAGTAGATCAGGACCTCGGAGTCTGAAGAATGACAAAGTCGTGAGTGCCCTGGATTCTCTTTTTGCCTAGAATCCCTCAGATGGGGTCTATGAGGTACTGGAGAAGCAGACAACATGGAAATGCCAACAGGGACAGATCAGAAAAGCCCAAGCAAAGCCTGCTCTCTCAGCAAAGGAGTAGGAAAGGGACATCCCAGAAAGATGGAGCTCTTCTATAACATAACCACTCTGCTCCAGGCAAAACCAGAGAAAAAACTATGGCCCTTCCCCATCCCTGTCATCACAGTCCACATGGAGAGGGTAGACTTCACCCTCACCGGACTCGAACAAGACTCCTTCCCCCCACCCCGCAGTGTGGTGTCAGAGAAGCAGGGAGCCTGGAATCCCACCCACCAGCACTAATGAGGTGCCCCCTCATCCTCACCAGGTGAGTACAGGAGGCCCAGTGGAGAGTCAGGACCTCAACCACAACCCAGTGGTGAGGTGATGGAACCTCCCTCCATAGTGTAGGGGACCATGTGAAAAGGGTCATGAGGTGGCCCCTCCTTCCCAGCCAGGGTGTTACAAATGGAAGCCCCTGGAAAATGTGATTGCCCACCTCGTTCCAGCAGTAGAAGGAGCCCCCTTATCCAGGTGTCAGTGGAAGCAAGTGGAGGACCTAGATGTCCACTCCAATCTGGCAGTCATGAAGCAGCACCCTCTTGCTTGCTGAAGAGGAGTCCGGAGAGGTCTGCTAAAACACATGATTTAAATCAGACCCAGACTCTCATAACATTATACCAAAATTGTCCAGATTCTAATTAAATGACTCATCTTACCAGGAACCAGGAAGATCTCCACTTGAATGAGGTAAGGTAATCAATAGATACTAACACTCAAGTGACACAGGTGTTAGAATCATTTGGCAAGGATTCCCAACAGCCATCATAAAAACACTTCCAGAACTGCTTATGAACATGCTTGAAACAAATTTAAAAAACAGAAAGTTTTAACAAAGAATTAGAAGATATAAGGAAGAACAAAATTGAAATTTTAGAATTGAAAAATACAAAACTAAAATAAAAACTCTCAGAAGAACAACGGAACTTACCCAATCTGAGAAACAAAGATCAAATCAACTGAAAAAAAAAAAAAAAATGAACAGGGGCATAGGAGACTATAACAAAAATTCTAACTTTTATGTCATCTGCGTCCCTGAAGCAAAGAAAATAGAGGATAGGGTTGAAAAAGTATTCAAGTAAAAAGTGGCTGAAAACTTCCCAGGTTTGGCAAAAGACATAAGACTGCAGATTCAAGAAGCTGAACAAACACTAAACAAGATAAACCCAAAGAAACCCACATCAAGATGTATCATAGGCAAACTTCCAAAAACTAAAGACAAAGAAAAAATCTTAAAAATAGAAAGAAATTACTCATTAACCCATAAGGCAAAAACAATCTGAAGGATAGCAGATTTCCCTTGTGAAAGCATGAAACCCGAAGGAAATAGTATAGCCTTTTCCAAGAACTGTCCACAGGAATTCTACATCCTGTGAGAATGTCCTTCAGAAATGAAGGATAAATCAAGACAGTCTTCGATGAAAGAAAACTAGGAACTAAAACTAAAACCATCAACAGCACACCTACCCTAAAAGAATGCCTAAAGGAAACTGTCTAACCAGGAATAAAATGATAAAGGAGGAATCTTGGAAAACCAAGAAGAAAAACAGAACAACAGAAGGAGTGAAAATATTTCATTCTCATGAGTTTTCTAAATTGTATTTGATGGTTGAAGCAAAATGTATAGCACTGTCTAATGTCTCAATGTATGTGGAAGGAATACTTAAGACAATTGTGTTATAAATGAGGGAAGTAAAGGGATGTAAAGACAAGTAGATTTCTACTCTTCTCTTGAACTGAAAAATGTTGACACCAATAAGCCATGATAAGGTATATATATGTATACATATACATATATAATAACCTACAGTAACCTAGAGCAAAAAAAAAAAATGCTTAGAGAAACAGCTATATAGAGAAATACTATAGATTTTCTATAGTAGAAATACTATAGAAATACTCGAAAACACTATAGGTCTCCAAATGTCAAAATCATATGGATGGAGAACAGATTAGTTGTTGCCAGGAGCAGGGAGCTGATGGAGAGGGGTGGTGGGGTGACCATGAAAGGGGAGCAGGAGAGAGGGCTCAAGGTGATGGAATAGTTCTCTACCTTGACTGCAGTAGTGTTCGTGTGGATCACCACGTGTAATACAGTGATATCAAACTAAGCGCACACATTGTGTCAATGCGTTTTCTGGGTTTATACCGAACTCTGATTATGAAAGGTGTAGCCATTGGGAGACCCTGGGACAGTGTATATGGGACCTCTCTCTAATTTTGCTATTTCCTGTGTGTGTATAATTATTTCAAAATGAAAAGGGTTTTGTAAAGTGCAAAGTTATACAAGACAAGCTAAATCAGAACTAACTGCCTACAAAATAATAATAATAATAAAAGAGGTTAAAGCCAAAAACAATGAACAAAAATATGTGGCAACTATTTAATTCGTACGGCAACACACGTGTGTAAAACTTCATAATAATAGCTTGAATGTTAATGACACTGGCAAATGTACCTAGAAAACCATAATTTTTTTATTCTGTATGACCACCATTAATTAGAAAGTGCCTTTGCGAGTAAGCTTTTGATTCCTGTTCCTCTGTAATATCATCAATCCCTACTTACTACCTAGTATCTGTCAGGATAGGCTAGGTTATGTTGCTGTTATAAGCAGACCCCAAATTTCACTGCCCCAAAGCTACAAATATTTCTCTCTCTTTCATGTTACCGTAGACACTGGGTTGCCTGACGTCATCCTCCCGACACATCTTGCTGATGGAGAAGCAAGGTTCTCTAGTGCTGCTGGTCATTGTGACAGAGGGAACCAGAGGGGAAGTTCACCAGTGTCTGTGGCCCAGGCAAAGCTTTGGCTTGAAGCCGTTTGTAAGCGCTATCACCAATGCCCATCACTAAGCCCTGTGTTAATTTCATCCTCTGTTTCTATGCCGACTACTGTCGCTGGGGAAATAGAATAATCAGGGTCCATCCTTGGAGGTGTGATTGATATCACTTCCAACCAGACCTTAAAATGTAGATGAGGAAGGCCCATCCCCCAGCATAAATCCAAGGTACTCTTACCATAAAGAAGGGGAGATTAATTCTAGAGAGTAACAGGCATTCACTGCATCAGCGAACTATGGTGAATATTACATTGCAGAGGGATATCTCTTCCAATAGAATAGGAGGCCCTCTACACCCGTAACAGTGAGGTGTTTACTTACGTTTCCCAGGATGGATCTCAAGTCTGTACGCGGTAGGTAACCAAGAAGTCTTTGTTGAAGGGTTGACTGAGTGAAGTAAGGAATGGAAGGAAGGAAGGAAGGGAGGGAGGGAGGAAGGAAGGAAGGAGGGAAGGAGGGAAGGAAGGAATGCAGGGAGGGGACTTCCCTGGTGGCGCAGTGGTTAAGAATCCTCCTGCCAGTGCAGGGGACATGGGTTTGAGCCCTGGTCCAAGAAGATCCCACATGCCGTGGAGCAGCTAAGCCCGCGCACCACAACTACTGAGCCTGCATGCCACAACTACTGAGCCTACACTTTAGAGCCCATGCTCCACAACAAGAGAAGCCACAACAACGAGAAGGCCGCATGCCACAATGGAGACCAACACAGCCCGAAATAAATAAACTTACTTTTTTAAAAAAAGAATGGTGGGGAGAAAAAGTATAAAAGGGAGGGGAAAACTGACAATAATTCACAACTGAATTAGAATTGCATTTTTATTTTTCTACTTTTTTCATCTTTTATGTCTAATTTTATAAAACAAAAAATATTAAAACAATGTTAGAAAACGTAACAAGAAATACACGTTAAAAATTAATTTCATTTGAAATTAATCCACTAAAACATATAATTTGTGTGTTACATCATATGTTTAAGGTAATAATTATCAGGATACTATTCATTTAAAAAATGAGGCTTAAATAAGTAAATAAATAAAGCATCACATTTGCAGGACGGAATACTTGGAATCCTTTAACCCTTGGATTTTGCATGCAACAATTGCTCTAATATCACAAATGCAAGTTAAAAAAGTATCAAAGTTAATAACTCAAATACACTTTTTAAAAACAATTGGTACCACCCAGTAGAGGCTACCTGCAGAGGAAAAGGTAACAGTGAGACAAGCAGAGAAGAAAAGAACATGAATCTTTGGCCCTTGAAGAGGGTTCGTGAACAACCTAATATTCTTCGATTCGATCCTTTTCTGCTTACACCAGTCAAAAAGGATTCTGTGGTTTGTAAGGAAGAATCTTGTGGGACACAGAGCCTCCGTGAGCTCTGAGAACACCGTGGCCAGGCCACTCCCAGTGCGCCTGGACCACCTTGGTCGTGCACGTGCTAGTGTTTTACATCCTTGCTTCTCTTTTTTCCCTCCTGAGAAGGAGAATGAAGGAGTCAAATACATGGAAAGTATACCTTCCAGGCATCATCTGTAAACCCTTTTGTGTTTACAATCATTTAAACCTCAGCTACCACACTGAAGACAGTTTCCAAACTCCGGCCCCATGATGGAGTGTTGTTTTTATAGCTGTGACATGTCAATGCTGGTGCCACGGAGCAAAATATTTATGCAGTGTGTCTTGTTCGTGGCTTTTGTGTGGAAGGAACGCTGCCCTTACTTCTTTAAGGGCCACCTCAAAATGCCCGGGAAGGGAATTACGCCGTACTTTAAACAAACATCGTGCTTTACATTTTCAGAGGGGGCAAACATACGCATTCGTATGTTTTAAAGGGCAAGCACCAAAGGGACTGTTTTAAATTAAAGAGCCTTTTTATCTCAGATCAGTAAAGCATGCTTTGACTTATGTGGATTTAACTCAAGTGTGCGATTATAGGGTGTTTAGTGTAGAAGCCGACTTTGCACCTCTTTCCATGCCCTAAATGTGCAGAACTCCAGGCAGGTCTCACTCTGTTGTATACATATAATGACTCCCAAAGCATCTTGCAACAATTATTTGTCCTTCCTAAACTATTTTCTGACTTTCCATCAGACCTCTCAAGAACCTTATTGGCCGCCGTTTCTTTCCTTCCCCACCTGGAGAGATCTCGAGAGACTGGTCTTCCAAGAGACCTCTCCAGTCTCCCTGCTCAGGGACTGGGATGTGTAACCCCCTGAGTGCTGATAGGCAGAGGTCCCGGGTCCGCCCCGTGCAGGTTGGGCCACCGGCGGGGCATCTGGTCTGGACCTGCGTCGGTGGGCACTGTAGTGAAGCACCACATCCACAGCCTCAGGACTGAGGCTCAGCTGAGTCCTCACCCTGTGCTTGTTGGGAGCTAGAGAGCCATCCCCAAGAGCATCCCTCCCTGCCCTGCACCCCTGAGATACGGGGCGTGAAGGCTCAGGCCCCTGGTCCCAACTCAGGACAGCTGGGAGGGCACCCCAGGGCCAGGGCTCCCGGAAGGGTGGCTGAGGCTTTGACCGTGACCGTCTCACAGCCTGACCCTCCCCTCTGCCCAGCGCTGCTGCCTCCTGACCCTCAGAGCTGTTGATCCACCTGCCAATGAGCCACTTTTTATGAATCTCTTTCTCCCAGTTTGCTTCCTGGAACATGATCGAATGAATCGCTGACTTGGGTGGTCTGATTTCACATAGAATCTAACCTTATTGGGATGTTTGTGCCTTGGGAATTTAAAACAAGAAACAAAGCGGGAAATAAGGAATCTGTGATGGACCAGAGAGTTTATGAATATAGAGAGAGGCGTGGGGACAGCTGCACTGAACCACGTTTTAGAAAAATAAGCTGAAGTCATTTGAGGAAAAAGAAAAAGGATGGACTGGATCCACCAAGAGAGACAGTGATGGGAGAAGTCACGTGTCCCCACGACAATAGAAAGTATCTTCCCGCTTATGTCCCTGGGATTCCAGGATAATATTACATATTTTTTCAACAAATACCTATGAGATCCTATAACTACGTAACTCCTTCTCTTCACTTGAGCTAGCTTGCATCCTTTTTTTTAAGAAACTTTCAACCAAAGTAACTTTGAGTAAAATACTATCCATACGTAAATATTGAGTTTAAAATTTTTGCAAAGCTCAGGGCAAAGAAAAGATTCCATGCTCTCTTTTGGGGTCAAAAGTTAACTGAAACAATGATTGTGGTGCAGGTAATTTATGAAGGACCATCTCTCAGGAGAACCAGTCCAGGAGGGAAGAAAGAGGATGCAGTAGAGGAAAAAGCCACTAAAGGGGTGATTTGAGACGAAGCCCTGGCTGTAGCCTGAGCTCAAAGGGTAGAAATAGACCGTAAAGTTTATTTTGCCACTGGCCACAGATTGCGTGTGCGTGCGTGCGTGTGCGTGTTGGTGTGCGTGTGTGTGTGCATGCGTGCTTGTCACATGGAGAGACTTCCCCTGGCACCCTGGCTTTCTGTATGTGTGAGTTCAGTGACCAAACATGGCAAGTGCGAGCCTTTAGCAGCAAAATGGGAGCTGGGAATGATGCACAAAGCTAGGAAAAGGGGTCTGAGGGGTTCTGGGTGGAGCTTCAAGAGCGGAGCTGTTTTTCTAGTGAAACAAGACACCAGACACAATTCTCAGAACTGGAGGGACCTCTCTGTCGGTTTTTTAAAAATATGTCCACAGTTGTTGCTATTCCTTCCTTCAAGAAGTGAAGTCTGGTGTCGCCATGTATATGGAGAAAGGGACATTCTGCTCCGCAAACATCTTCATAGTCAAGCCAGAAAGTATTGGTTTGGCCAAACAGTCCATTCAGGTTAAAGAAAATAAAATATACATTTTTCATTTTTACCAGGAACTTCATTGAACAACGTAGTCACGAACGAAAAGAACTTTTTGGCCGACCCAGTATATTCTCCAGAGCCACCCGGGCCTGGTCTGACCTAACCAGACACCAATCTGGGTAAAGTCACCAGGATGGCAGCCATGTTTCACCTCATAAACCAGCTGTAATTCATTGGTATGGGTGTCTGAGCTACTCCGGGAAGCTGTGCTGAGGAGGATCTTGAGGCCAGATTTGGTGGGGTGGGAGGAGTGTTGTGATCTCTTAGCAGTGCTTCCAAGGGGACTGAGCATGGCAGGTGTGCCCAGTTACTTGCACTCCCCGAGGACAATGGGAGGGATGCTGTGGAGTTAAGTGTTATCCCTGAGAAAGGAAAGCAGGGCAGACATAGAAGCCTAGAAAAGGGTCGAGTTCAGGTGACCTGTCTTCAAACCACCCACGTGTCGTTCGGTGGCTCCCAATATGAGTCCCAGTCTTATTCTTTCTGCTATTGGCTTCTCTATAAAAGCTCTCTTTACCTTCTGAACTTTCTCCTAACCAAGGCATTCGTTCACATGCAAATCATCTTGTTATAGTTACCATTAAACCTGACAGTCTTAAAATTCAAAAAAAAAAAAAAAAAAGGGGGAAGCTTCATTCTCTTTTCTGAGTCTGAGTATGGTTGGAACTGGCCACTCTGTTCTAGAAAATACAAGGCAGAAGTGATGGTTTGTGATTTGGGGTTAAGGCCACAAAAGGCAAAAATGACTTCCTGTGGTCATTCTCTCTCCCTGTCTCTCTCTCTCTCTCTCTCTCTCTCTCTCTCTCTCTCTCTCTCTCTCTCTTTTTTCGGATTATTTGCTCTGGGGAATCCAGCTACCATGTCATGGTCAAGAGAGGCCCCGTGGTGAGGAGCTGATGACTCCATGAGGATGAGCTGGGAAGTGAACTCTCCAGGCCATTCACACTCAGACTCGGCCTGTGTCCTGACCGAAAACTTGCAGACACGGAAGTCAGAGCCTCCCAGCTAACACTCCGGAATTCCTGAGCCCCAGAGACTTTTTGAGACCACAAATGTTCACTGTTTTCAGATGCTAAGTTTGGGGGGAATTTCTTCTACGGGAAGAGCTAATGCAACCTCTTAGCATCTTCTTGGTAGGTCTGGTTTTCTTTAGGTCAAGGCAATGGCTAGGTCATTTATTTTCAAATAAAATGCAGCAGAGCCGCAAGAAGGGGCTGAATATTCAAAAATGCAAATAACTCCAGCTCTTCTCATACCTGACAGTCAAGAACTATCTCCTGCACCTAAACATCCCGAGTAGGTAACATCAGGCATTAAGCGCTGTCAGGAAGAGGAGAGAAAGTACAAGGCCACAGAGTTACCTCCAAGCACATGGAAATGAGAGAGAAGTAAGATTCGACATCTGTCAGTGTCGCCTCTCTGGTGACAAGACAGCTGGACTTGAGGTTGAAAGGTCTGTGTTGGGAGGAGTCCTGCCTGCCGTGCACCTCAGTAGCATCCTTTGATAACTTTCTCTGTTCCTTAGTTATCTCCCCTGCCAAATGGGACTCAGAACACCAGGCTGCCAGGCAGCTGTGAGGGTTAGAAGGGTTGATGGTTCACACGGGAATCTGAGGGCATTCGGCCAAGGTGTGGTGGCGGGTTTGTGTCGACAACATGACTAGGGGAGCCCTGCCGACTTTTAGTGGAAAGAGCCACGGGTGGTAGCCCTTCAGCAGGGGCAGGAGAGGGCCCCCGGCAGGGCAGGTGGCAGGCTTGGTCAAGGTCCACAGGGATCCAGCCTCCTGCTTCCCATTCACGTGGAGAGAAAGTCACCGTATAATTATCTGACCTTAGAACAACTTCCATTTTACATACACTTGCAAAGAAGTCTTAACAGATTTATGAAATACCAAATTGTTCAGGAAAACAGCTATTATAAAAATTATACATAAATATACTTTTTAAAGGAATTTTACCAAGGGTTGTTTGGTATTTTGGAAATCATGCCCCCTTGGGAACGTCGTTCTAGGTGTGTCTATAACCAATAAAACATCTTTTTTCTGTCTACATTTGCAGCTGGCACAAACATAGTGATTGTAACCATTTGGGCAGGTATCAGACTACTCACTGTATTTTGTAGTGGGGTAGAGTCTAAACATTTACATGTTGTGACATATATTCGTTTATTATGCATTTATTTCCTTTTATTTCTGCCTTATACGTTTGGCCATTGCATTGATTTTTTAAAAATATTCCTGTAGAGAGATGTATTATCCATGCTTTATTTCAAGCGTGTAAAGAGAATATTATGAAGTAATCATATTAGAAAAGAGTCACTAGTTATCTACTAAAACTGAGACACAATGATTCTGGGGGGAAAAAAAGATTTTAAACCAAGAAAAAGCTATGCAAAGAATCTATTATAAGAAAAAAAAAATCTGAAACTCAGAGGACTTTTTAAATTCATTAAATTCCCAAAACCTGACTTGAACATAGTTTAATGGGTAGAAACACATAACCTGAGCTGACATTTGGTTATTTAGAGAATTTATTTATTTACTATGTACTTTTTCATACATTTTGCTACAGAAATTTTAGCACAGGCTCCGGACGCGCAGGCTCAGCGGCCATGGCTCACGGGCCCAGCCGCTCCGCGGCACGTGGGATCCTCACGGACCGGGGCACGAACCCGTGTCCCCTGCATCGGCAGGCGGACTCTCAACCACTGCGCCACCAGGGAAGCCCTGCTACAGAAATTTTAAAGTACCTGAGTCTGGCCCGGAATATGTCTCACCAATTTGCCTTCCAAAAATCTAAAATATTCTGAATTTCAAAACATGATGGGCTCCTCGTATTTCAGAAAAGAGATTGTACACGTTGCTAAGGTGCTGCCCGGCTTTCTTGTGTAGGTTTTTACTGACAAGATGTAATGCTGAATTCAATTCTAACTTGATGATTTAATTAGAGAATATCTAGAGTACCTGACATCTTGAACAAAGCTCCTCAACAGCTTGCAGGAATGGAACATATTCAAAAGATAATAATAGATGTAGCTAAATCGTTGGTATATTAAGATCGTAAATTAGAAAGGTAAATTTTCCGTAATTTAATGAGTAAATAAACCACACAGTGTGATTCCAGAGTTTTTCTTTCTCTTTTGTTTTCCCGACCAACTCCCTGTTATGTGTCAGGCCCTGGGGACAAGGCCCTGGGAATAAGACCTAGAAATCATTTCGAGAAGCTTTTAATCTAATAAGGGATGCATCACGAAAACAAATGCCTGCCCTTGGATATGCTCAAGGAAAACATGGGTCAGGTAGGTCACGAGCTGGTGCATCCTGGAAAAGCGAAGGACCAGGTAACTTAAAACACACGATCCTCATCCAGAAAAAAATGTAGACTGCTTTTCTTCAGTTTGAATCCTTAGTTTTGGAAATAAGCCTTTTTGACATTTTAATACATCTTAAAGATTTCTTTTATGCAACCTAGTTAAAGGAATTCCCTGTTCCAGAAACCATCTATAGCTCAATATTAGAAAAGTAATGAGATGTAAGGTTAAAAGTGGGGATTTTTCAAACTGGCTCTGAGAACGTAAAGGTTCTCAGGGAAACCTACCGTGGTGTGCTTGGTAACGCGACCGACCCCTGTGCTTTGTACATCTCCGCCTGGCTTTCTCGGAGGCCACAGCCAGATCCCTCCTCACGCAGTGGTCCTGAAACAATTCCCCAGGGCTCTCGAGGACGCGACTGCCCTTGGCCTTCCTTTTCCCTCCCAACAGATGTGCTTGTACCCATATCTTGTGAGCATCAGGCCTCATTCCTCCATTCAAATTACCCCACGGCTTGTCTCCCTCCTACATGACTTAGAGTTCTATGGCCACTTGGAACAGGGTTGATTATAAACCAAGATTAGAGGAAGGCGTCTAAAACCCTAGAATGGAGGCTCAGGTGCGTTGAACTTTCACCTTCCTATCGACCATAGAGAGCTGAGATGTGGGTACACAGGTCATCATCTGTGGTCAGAAGAAGCCCCTCCAGGGGTGCATGGACAGGAAGTTATACGCATCAGACCCCCAGGGTTGAAGAAGGAGCTGTGCGGCTGACCGGGGGGAGAGCAAGTATGAGAAGCGGCAAACCTAAGGATAACACTCTAAGAAGAGACAGAGGCAGGACAGCAATCTGAATCCAATTAATAACAGGATAATAATAATAAACTATCATTCTATAATCATACGATTACTGTAGTAAATACATACACTTTGCAAAATTATATACTAATTATGAGAAGAATAGTCGCTCACATAGTCGCTACTATGTCTGCATAGTAGCATTCCAGGCACTAAGTGTTTCTCGTGAGTGTTCTCATTTAATCCTTAAACGAATTGGAAAGGTAGGTCTTGTTGTTGTTGCTCTCCCCTTCTTAGTTGAGGCCTCTGAGATGAAAGAGGTGACATGAGCTTCCCGAGGTAACCTGGCTGCTAAGTGTTGTAACTGGCTCTAAACCAATTCTCTCTGGTCCTTGAGTCCTAACTATAAGTCTCTATGCCCGCGGCCTTTCACGATAAGTCGCTGGAAATATCTGCTTGGGATGCGGAAACGACTACAGGAAACATTTTCAGAAACACAACAATGAGATAGTCATGCATAGACAGATGCCAGAAGTCACTTTTACAGAAATCAGACAGAAGTGAGGAAGACAGTGAACGCAATTCCACCCTGAAAGCGCATTAAGAACGTAGCTTCGTATATGAAACGCAGATTTCAGAGCTCAAAACTGTTTTAACAGAGGCTCTTTCTTGCTTCCAGACTTTTCTTAAGGGAAATGAAGCAATCCTATTTCTCATTTAGGTACAAAGGAGCAAAGGTAATTCTCTTAGAAATACAATATTAGCAGCTTGACTCCCTATGGTAATATGTAGTAATGAACTGCTATAATGGAAAAAAAGTATCCATTCTTTTCTAGTTAGAAAGAGTCCCTCCCCAAACTAGAGCACTGAGAATCGGGAGTAAAAGGAGTTAAGTGGGTCCAAAACTTGAAAAATGTCTCTCTTAGGTCTTAGAATGCACCAGCAGGATTTAAGATAGGATATAAACACATTACAGGAAAGAATGTGAGATCTAGTGGGAGACGACAATATGAAAAATGCCAAAGAGATAAATCTTGGATGCAAAGTGAATCTCAAACACTTGATCTAATCTGTGCGTTTGATCCAGGGCAAAATTTAGTCACTTAAGACAAAACACAGATTCTAGAGGGTTTTGTCAAGGAAACATAAAATATGAATGTTTTACAGCATTAAATTTATTTACTTTGGACATTTGCATTTTTTTATTTTGTTAACAGTTTTTCGAGGTGCAATTAATGTTCGAGAAAATTGCACAGCGTTGATATATACAATCTGATGGGACTGAACAGATGTATAGGCCGAGGAAACCATCGCCACGATTAAAGTGATAAACATATACATCAGCTCCAGAGGTTTACTCCTGCCTTCCCGTTTTTTTTAAAGGCGAATACTTTAGAGCATTAAATTTATTTACCTTGGGTATTTAAACTTTTATAATATTCCTGGTTTGTGTTCATATTTTAATTTACTTATTCGATTATTTATTCAATGACACATACTCATTAAGTGTCAGGCACAGTTCCAAGATGTATTCAGCACTTTTAGAAAACAATGTTCCATATTGAATCCCTTCTTTCTAAACTTCATAGTATGTACCTTTTGCTCTCATGTACACGTATATGCAAGCAGTGTGTATATGTGAGCATGTATGTGCACACGTGTGTGTCTGGTCAGGTTCTATGTATGGAATGTTAATAAATTCACAAGGTCATGATGCAGTTCTTATTCCTCACTGCTGCTTCTTCAAAATACTGAGATTTCCTTGGCATGAAAAACATAACAATGTGTGAGTGCAAAGTTGCCAAGAATTTTGAAGGGAATTTTTCACAGCCAGCGCCTGTTTCTCATTGTGGTTGAAACCCTCTTTCCCCTCACTCTCTTTGAGGTTTTACAGTTCTTCTCTGTTAAGCTATGATAGACCTTTTAAGTGTAAGCTGTGGGTCTTTAGTATAACTGGCTAGATTAGGTCTATCCATTGCTACAAAAGCTACACAAATACAGAATTAATTTCTTGCATGACACAGAAGGCGAAGAAAGCATCCTCAATAAACTAGGGAGAATACAGGTAGTTTTACTCCTGTATTAATGGAACAATGTCATGAAAAGGTCGTATTGCCAGATAATTTAATTTACCCAACTTTATTAAAATAAGAGTAAAATGATATAAAGGAACACACAACAGAAATAGACCCACAGACATAGAGAACAAACTTATGGTTACCAAAGGGGAAAGGAGGGGAGAGATAAATTAAGACTTTGAGAGTAACATACACACTACTATATATAAAATAGATAACTAACAAGGACCTACTGTATGGCACAGGAAACTATATTCAATATTTTGTAGTAACCTATAAGGGAAAGGAATCTGAAAAGAATATATGTGTGTGTGTGTGTGTGTGTGTGTGTGTGTCTATATATAACTGAATACTGTACTGTACAGCTGAAGCCAACACATTGTAAATCAACTATACTTCAATTTTAAAAGAGGAATGAAGACGAGAACCCTAAAAAATTATTTTCACCCTAAAAAATGTAATAATAAAACTCACTGAGCTGAACAGACAGCAAAATCAACCTAAAGTTCATTTTCTAAGAGACAAAAAGAGGAAATCATGTATCTCAGTTAACACTCTGCATACAAGAAACATGCAGATTATTTAAAAATCAAAGTTATTAACAATTATTATTAATAATTTTTAATAATCTTATTAAAATTTATTTTAAAAATTAACTTCCAATATAGATGGAATCTTTGTGCAAAAAAGATCCTCAAAAGAGATCAGACATATATACACTAATAAGTATAAAATGTATGACTAATAAGAACCTGCTGTATAAAAAATAAAATTAAATTTAAAAAAAAGGGGCTTCCCTGGTGGCGCAGTGGTTGAGAGTCTGCCTGCCGATGCAGGGGACGCGGATTCGTGCCCCGGTCCAGGAAGATCCCACATGCCGCGGAGCGGCTGCGCCCGTGAGCCATGGCCGCTGAGCCTGCGTGTCCGGAGCCTGTGCTCCGCAGCGGGAGAGGCCACAGCAGTAAGAGAACCGCGTACCACAAAAAAATAAATAAATAAAAATAAAGAAGAGATCGGACAACTTTATTTTATTGCCTCCTTGATATTGTGCTGATATTGTGCACAATTCAAGCTGTAGAAAAAGGGGTTCTTCCCATGAGTAGCTTGGACTGATAAAACAGTCAGTAAAAGATACCCTCCCCTCCAAAAAACTACCTGCATTATTTGTTTCATTATTACTACCAATAAATCACACACGTAACTTTTGCTATAATTTATTTATAATGGATTTAAGATCCAACCACTATCATATTTTTCATAGGAATAAATTCACCAGCAGACTCAAAGATGCTTACCTAACAAAAAAAAGTTATAAATAAAATTTTAACGGAAGGAGAAGGTATAACTAAATTTTGGTATATCCCTGCATTGGGATATGATGAAACCATTCCCTTAAATTACGAAACTTTGATGACATGGCAAAAATGATCATCATACAATATTAAAAGCAAAAAGTAGGGGGGACATGTATTAACATTATGAGACTGAATTTATAAGACGTGAAAAGAATTACACCCAAAGATACCATTAGGAAAAATAGTTTGTTAATAAAATCTAGCCAACACTTCTGAAATTTTATCAAGGGAAACTCTTCTTGCTGTTGTCATGTTTGCTTCACATGTTGAAAAATGAAATATCACCTGTAGATTTTATGAGTGAATGGTTTTGAAGGACGTGTGTGTAATTTTTGAAACAAATATGAAACCAGATTCTAACTGGGAAAACATCACATCAAGGACGCAGCTTACTTAGGAGTGAGAACCCTACTGGGGTCATGCTCCAGGCAGGAATTCTCTTCCTATGTTACCCTATTATAAATCGGGGCTATGTTGCTTGGGCCGTATGCTTTTTCTCTGAGCACCTGGTGAGGGTTACTTTCTTAGGGTTTTGGAGGCTGGGAGGGGAGGGTCTCGACATCTGAACATGTGCGCATTAGGTGGTCGCGGTGCTGGAGGTGAGTCCAAAATCGACCAGAGGTTAACGTGCTTAAGCTTTTGGTGTCCTCTCTGTCATCTTTCCCATAATTTCCCCCAAGAAGGTTCTGTTTCCTTTCTGAGTAATTATCACTGACATACATCTGGCGACTTAATCCATGAGAGTCTTTCTGTAGTTGTGTAAGTCAAATTCACCTTGCACTGAAGCACCCTTGAACTTTAAATGTTAGACGTAGTCAGGCTGTGAGCCTGGTTCCCATGGGCTCTGATTTGTAGGACAGCTTTCACGGGTGCTAAATACAAGTTAACAACTGCAGTGCTGATAAAAGAGACGATCTCTAAGTAAAACATCCCACCTCCCCCTGTGTGGCCTTTTCCAACAGGTCAAGTTTACCACATGCTTTACCCACAGATTCCGGCTTAGTCCCGCCAAGCCACTCTTCTGCAGAAACTTAGCAGTGTAAAAATCGTCACCACGTTGTCTTCCAGCTCCCTCGGTGATGTCACTGATTCTTAACCTTTTTTGGATCAAGTCCTCTGACAGAGTGCGTGTGTTTACAAACTGTCCACATACAGCTCCATGAAGTTCACAGGGAATTTTAAGTGCATTCATGGACCTCAGTCTAAGAGCTTTCGCTCTAAGCACTAAAATATATAACCAGATTTCTGTAGTAGACACTTGCAATAGGGACTCTTTCCAGTTGAGAGCTCTGTTGATTTTCTGAGAAAATTCTATTACTGAATTCTATTTTCCCACTGATACACATTGTTATTTCAGAGATGCATATCTAAACAACTTGTTTTTACGGAAAGATATAATAAAGTGAACTCAGACACAAGCATCCCTGAGAACCAAGGACTTTCCAATATCACGTGATTAATAAACAGCAAATTCTGAAATTAAAAATAACCGTTGAGATGCAGGATGAAGAAATGTATCTTAATGGAGAAATTCTCCATGGATTCTTTTTCACAAAAATCAAATTTGTTCATTCTTCGCCTTCATACTTCCTAGGAGATCTACCTCAAAACACATCTGGATATAAACCTCTCACAAGGACTGGAAGCAACTCTGGCAGGTGATGTGGCAACACCGTTAGAATAGCTTGCAGCTTGAGACAGCAGCAGATTGAAGAGAATCCTTTGACAAGTTCCGGTGAAGGGACACGTATGCCTTAGAGGGAACGTCAGTGGAGCAAGTGCCGGGGAACACAGGTCAGAGTATCTTTTTGACTGAAATACCTGTACATGAATACAGAGAATATGGCCAATAAACAAAACGAGGATTGAAATCATAAAGGACTGGGAAACACAGTTTTATGACCATGACAAAGCTGAGCACAGTGATGTGGATGAAAGGCACATGCAAAGGCCAGGGTATACTTTGTTTAAAGAAGCAAAAAGGAGAGTACTTGGGTGAAAAAATAGAATGTCAAAAGGAGCGCGTTGCTATGTTAAGGATGGCTGCGCCATCTATGGTTCTGAGAATGCTCCCTCCTGTAGAGTGGTCAGGGAGCACTGAGGCAAAATGTAAAGCGGAGGGGCTCTCAGTTCAACAAACATTAACTGACTCTCTCTTCTATGGTGAGATCAGTACAAGCTGCAAATGCTGTCCACTGAGTAAGACCAGTGCTTCCCTGAGGTTGGTCCCAGACCTGCTAAGGGAGAGAAACTCAGCTATGACGGTCGCTGGTGCCCAGAAGGGACAAACGACTACTCCACACCTATCGTGTACCAGCCACGTGGCATCACACCTTACTTACCTAATCTAGTTCCCAGCAGTGGTCCTCTGATCTCTGCATCACACAGGAGCAAAGGGGGAAGTCAAAAATATTAACAAATGGTCTAAGGTCATGTAGGTAGGGGTGGATTGACCCCAAAGCCCTGGCAGAACAACCCAAACTCCTGCTGGATAAAGCAAGGGGTGAAACACACAATTTTGGAAGCTGTAAAAATCTGTGAAGGCATCGCAGGGCAAGTGGCCTTTGAGCTAGGTCTGGAAGGATGGATAGGATTTTGCAATAAGCGAGAAGGGGAAAGGAGTTGAAAGCAGAACAAAGGCACCTATGAAGGTAAGGAGCTGAGGCAATGCATGGAGAGAGAAGCAGAGTGGACCGTCTGGACCAGGGTCACGAGAAAGCTGTGGGAACTTTATCGCCCCAGGTGACAGAAGATTTCTGAGGAGGGGGCGGACCTGTGTTTTATTTAGTTGCCTCTTTACAGAAATACAACGTCCTTTGTGTTCGGTGGGAGGGGGGGCTGGAAAAAGAACAGAGGTAGTGCAGAGAGAGAAATCACGTGCAAGAGGAAAGCTAAATTAAGAAATTGACAGTAAAGCTTGAAAGACAATGGGAGTCTAGGCTGGAGCAGTGGGAGTGGGTCCAGAATTAGCCCGGTTCAATGGTGAAACTGACAAGGCTGGGTGGTTGATAAGATGCTGAAGGGAGATGGATACATTCAGGATGCCTCCCAAGGTAAGAACTTGGTAGGTACCACTCACTAATTAACAGAAACAAAAAAAAGAGGAGGATTGGGTGAAGTGAATTCCATCCAAGTGGTGCCCACAGAACATTCAGGTAGAGGCTCGAACTCAGAAAGTAGAGCAGGGTTGGAGGTGGGGGGGGGGGGGGTGAGAGGTCCAGTCCATGGGGAATTGGAGTCAGGGAAGGGCAGGGGGTG
>NW_006788863.1:1120051-1125414 GCF_000442215.2 Lipotes vexillifer
TCAGGAAAGAGAGTGGTTGGTAGCATCATATCCGTTTACCGACGGCTATAGGCATTATAATGATGTACTTTCTTTTAGCACAGTATAATAATATAATATATATGTTTCTTTTTCAGATGTTGGTTCCGTCTGTTGACCGCAGCTCAGTGTACACCAACACCTAGAGACCTCTACCATGTCAGTGCTTCTGAAACTTTATGTGGATGTGAATCACTGAGGAGCTCGTTAAAATACAGATCCCAACCCAGTAGGTCTTCTGTGGAGACCCATTTCTGCATTTCTACAAACTCCAAGTGATGCTACTCGTGCACGAACCCCACTCGTATTTCAAGGTGCTAGACCAGCTGTTGCAAACCTAGGCTATTTTAACAAGAATGCCACAGCCAGGCTAAAGAAAGTTCTGGTCTCAACAGGCTTTGGGAATCAGGATGCAATTTTAAGACAAGTTGTCTACACACAGAACAGAATATGAAGCCGTGACATCTGAAGTTTGGTATGGGCACTGGCAAGCTTCACTTGCAAAAGGCAACTCAGAAAAAATTGGCAAGTTGTCTTCCAATATGTGAAGGAGACAGCCTCAGTTTTTACAAAGGTCAAAACCTGGACGGATGGGTGGAATTTGCTGGCAAATAGATCTGTTTTTTGAACTGTCTGAAGAAATCTTGACGCAATAAGTACTGTCTACCCTCGCTGAATGTTTTCAAATGAAGTTTTCTCTTTTAAAAATTTTTATTGACGTATAGTTGATTTATACTATTGTGTTAGTTTCAGGTATACAGAAAAGTGAATCAGTTATACATACATATGTATTCTTTTTCAGATTCTTTTCCTTAGAGGTTATTACAGAGTACTGAGTAGAGTTGTTACAGGGTTGTGAGTAGGTCCTTGTTGGTTATCTATTTTACATATAGTAGTGTGTGTATGTTAATCCCAAACTCCTAATTTATCCCTAACCCCAACCTTTCCCCTTTGGTAACCATAAATTTGATTTTTATGTTTGTGAGTCTATTTCTGTTCAGTAAATAAATTCATTTGCATCATTTTTAATTAGATTCCACATATAAGTGATATCAGATGAAGTTTTCAATGTAAGAGCAGGGAGAAATCTCAGAAGGCATGTAGTTTAAACTATTCACAGATTTAACATATGAGGAAAAGTGGTAGAAGTTTATATGTAACACTCAGGTTATGTTCGAACACTGGTTATTGTATTGAAGCCTTGACTTCAAAGGCCACTTGTAACTGGATGATCGTTTACATTTGTAAGCTTGAGCAATTAGGTACAGATCTTCATTCTAGGAACCAATTTTACAGTCAACTTGTTAAGCAAACAAAAAGGAAATTTAGTGGATTTTGCGGGGGGGGGGGCGTTCTGAGAAATATCAGGAATTTGCATCTATAATAATATCAGGACACTATCTAGGTACTTAACCATGGGTTACCCGTCATTAAATAGCTGTGAATCATCTCATGGACCAACTGGAACCATCAGAGGTGATAAGAAAGTAATTTGGATATTGACTTTTAAATTTATTGCTTCAAAATTCATTGAGCAAGTATCTTATGTGAGATCTTAGGGTGGTTATTGAGGCTATTGATGAATTTACTTCTATGGCATGACTGTGGGACAGAGGGCTGCCCGTGAAACCTGAGGGGGAGAGGGCTGGGCTGTGCCCTGTCAAAGCATCTCAGAATCTTTGAGCCCGGAGTATATCCGCTGTAACTGCAGGGTGACAAGCGGGCACATTAAGGACTTTAGGCACCGTCATCATGTCTGATAGAAATAGCGGTAGTCTACAACAAGGTGTCAGCTCACACCAGTCAGAATGGCCATGATCACAAAGTCTACAAACAATAAATGCTGGAGAGGGTGTGGAGAAAAGGGAACCCTCCTACACTGTTGGTGGCAATGGAAATTGGTGCAGCTACTATGGAGAACAGTACGGAGGTTCCTTTAAAACCTAAAAATAGAGTTAGCATATGACCCAGTAATCCCACTCCTGGGCATATCTCTGGAGAAAACTCTAATTCGAAAAGATGCACGCACCCCAGTGTTCATTGAGGCACTATTTACAATAGCCAAGACATGGAAGCAACCTAAAGGTCCATCGACAGATGAATGGATAAAGAAGAGGTGGTACAAATACACAATAGAATATTAGCCATAAAAAGAACGAAATAATGCTATTTGCAGTGACATGGGTGGACCTAGAGATTGTCATACTGACTGAAGTAAGTCAGACAGAAAATGACAAATATCATATGGTATCGCTTATATATAGAATCTTAAAAACTGGTACAAATAAACTTACGTACAAAACAGAGATAGAGTCAAAGATGTAGAAAACATGGGATTGACATATATACACTAATATGTAAATGGATAACTAATAAGAATCTGCTGTATAAAAAAATAAATAAGATAAAATTCAAAAGAAGAAGAAAACAAACGGTCACCAAGGGATAAGGGGTGGGAGGGATAAACTAGGAATTGGGGAATAAGAGATACACACTACCATATGTAAAATAGATAAACAACAAGGACCTACTGTGTGGCACAGGGCACTGTACTCAATACCTTCTGATAGCCTATAATGGAAAAGAATCTAAAAAGAATACGTGTACATATGAATCACTTTGCTGTCACCTGAAACTAAGACAACATTGTAATCAGCTCTACTGCAATAAAAAAAGTGATGATATAAGAACAGAAATAGCAGTAGTCTGGCGATGGAGGCACAGGGCTTCGTGACCTGTTTTGACTCCAGGATTTTGCTGAGCACCCACGGTCTATGTTTTCCTAAACAGACATCGGGCAACATCTTTGATCAAGTTCAAGAGTAGAAAGGAAGCTTGTTTTACAGAGAGAAGAACACGGCTTTTGTTTATTCACAGGCTAATCTTAAAAGCAGATGCAAGTGCAGGCACAATAGTTGCCTTCTCCCAGGAAGAGAAACCAAATACGGACCTCATAATTGTCTTCAAATGTTTTTACATGTCTGTGTGTGATGCCAAGCAATTATTCCGTCATGGCACATTCTCACTTCCTGACTCAATCCCCAGCTGCAAACATCAGGATGAAAAACTTTCCGCAAAGGTAATCACTGCAAAGTATTGAAATAGTTTTGGATAAAAGACTGTTTAGAAACAAATCACTCTGATTTATTACCGTGCCAGTTGACGGCGGCAAGACGTACGTCTTGTTAACAACTATTTGTTTGCCTTAATTCCACGATGATGACACAATATATTGTCAAAGCAGATATGCCTTATGCAATACAGGAAGAAATTGATTTAGCAAATCGCGTATATTAAGCCATCCAAATATACGACGGCAGTCAAAAATTCACTGGTGGAATTATCACGTCTTCCAGAAGACTTCTAAAGATATTCACCATAGGATTGGTCAATAGGGGCCTCTTCATCTTCTGCTTTTTGCTTCTGGTCAGTTTTTTCTCAAGGTAGTCAAGTCCAGTAGCCCCTCAGGCTCCAGGGTTTCCAGGAGCTAAGCTGGAAGTAATCCCAGCTCCCTCCCTCCTGCTTCTGCTCAAATGCTGGCAAATCATGTTTTCAGATCACAGCTTTAGGATTGAAAACAAGGCACATCAAATCTGGTCAATGAATTATTCATGTACTTCCTGCTCTCCTTGTAACAGATTTCGTGCCGGATGCATATGACACATAGTTGCTGATCTCTGAACACTCTGAAATTAAGACTGCCAGTCTGGAAATTTGGAAGATAAGCCCTACCACACATACTATCTTGAAGAAAATAGCATCTGCATTAGGAGATATTAACTTTATTCCTTGTGCAGGTTACTTGGAAGGCATCTTATTTTCTGGATTTTGGAGGGAATTGCTCCTTAAAATTTGTCTATTGCTTATTTTTATTAAATATATAGACATTTTAGTTATACCAGAAACTAGGTTATTTCATATAAATGATATTTTATTTACATCTCTCTATCTGGGATGTCATTGGAGCTAGTTGTCTATTGGTAAGTCCATCAGGTACTTCTTTAAATAACTGTACTAAAATTGATCATTTTTCCCCCTAGGATTTCTTTTAACAGGAAACTCATATAGTGTTTAGTGGGTTGTCATGGGTTTGACTTATATTGGAGGTGTCACTTGAGGAGGTAATACTAAGCTCTTTAAACAGAGTTAAATTTTGTACCTCTTAGTATTTACTGATTAAATGTATTGAAGACCATTACAAAATTTAAAATACTTTGTATTTTGCCTAAACAGGAGATTAAAAAACACTTGTACAGAATTTCAATTTAGCTTAGAAAATAATTGTATTTGTTTTCTACCTGACTTCTGTGGAAGACCTTGAAATTAGAATAGAGTAATATCTCAGTCTTTCTGAACAAATGGGCAAAATATCCACCACCCACCTAGTACTGAGTAGCATTAATAATTTTAAAAATTAAATCTGCAGCAAGATTTAAAGACAGAGTTCATATTTCATCGAGTCATATAATATTTAGTTTATACGTATAAAATGGAAATAGCTTATTTCGGTAGCAAAAAATATTTAAGCAAAAATTAGATGATCATTAGAGTCACAACAATTTATAATATTAAAACAGTTTCTAACACCAGGATAATAACAGTCAAGGGGAGCTTAATCTCAGAAACAAAATTCCAACAAAAAGTTCAGTTGCTAGTAGCATCCAAGAAAGGGACATATTCCTGCTACATGAATGAGAATTTAAGAGTGAAAGAGGAGTTTATGGTGAGGCTTAGGGTAATCTCCATTCCAACCCCTCTTTCCAGATACAGGACTGAGGTAAAATTCTAAGCATCCTCACAAATATGGCTAACTTTAAAGAGAAGCAGTCAGAGGAGGTAGCATTATATTTTTCTCTGTTGTGAGTAGAAGGGCAAGGAGCAATGGTTTCTGGGGAGGCAGATGAAACATGGAAATCGGAGAGTGGGGGCTGATGTCCTCAGGCAAAAGGAGAGACTCAAGGTCTTTGCACGAGTCTTGAATACGACCTGAAACCTTCCTCTCTCCTTTCCCCACTCCATGAAGAGTGGATGCTTCTTCCAGAATGAATCCCAGCATGAGATATTTTATGACGGGGCTGAGCAGAATTCTTTCATCAATACCACACTGTTTTGATTACTGTAGCTTTGTAGTATTGTCTGAAGTCTGGGAGCATTATTCCTCCTGCTTTGTTCTTTTTCCTCAGGATTGCTTTGGCAATTCTGGATCTTTTATGGTTCCATATAAGTTTTGGGATTATTTATTCTAGTCCTTTGAAAAATGTCATGGGTAATTTGATAGGGATTGCATTAAATCTGTAGATTGCTTTGGGTAGTATGGCCATTTTAACAACATTAATTCTTCCGAT
>NW_006788863.1:1125424-1217176 GCF_000442215.2 Lipotes vexillifer
CTTCCGATCAAAAAGCATGGGAAATCTTTCCATTTCTTTGAATCGTCTTTAATTTCCTTTTTTAATGTTATGTAGTTCTCAGCATATACATCTTTCACCTCCTTGGTGAGCTTTATTCCTAAGTATTTTATTTTATATTTTGATGCAATTTTAAAAGGGATTGTTTATTTACATCCCTTTCTGATGCCATCAAAAAGAATGAAATAATGCCATTTGCAGCAACATGGTTGGACCTAGAGGTTATCATACTAAGCGAAGTAAGTCAGAAAGAGAAACACAAGTAACATATGATGTCACTTATATGTGGAATCAAAAATATGATACAAATCAACATGTCTATGAAACAAAAACAAGACTCACAAATATAGAGAACAGATTTGTGGTCACCAAGGGGGAAGGGTGTAGGGGAGGGGTGGGCTGGGAGTTTGGGATTAGCATATGCAAACTGTTATATATAGGATGGATAAACACAATGTCCTACTGTATAGCACAGGGAACAGTATTGAAAATCCTGTGATAAACCATCATAGAAAAGAATGTATATCTGTGTAGAACTGAATCACTTTGCTGTACAGCAGAAATTAACACACTGTAAATCAACTATACTTACTTAAAAAAAAAAAAAGTCTGCACATTTCTCCAAATGCTCTCGACCTCCTTCCTCCACAAGAAACAGAAAATTAAATAGAATATAATATCTAATCCTCAAACTGTAGCTCTGGTTGGCAAACAAGTTGTAGAAAAGTAAAAAAGGAGTCAAGAATTTACCCTTCCCACACAGAGTAAACAGTATTCTGGACGTAAACTATACATATGTAAATAATCAGAAAAGAATTAAAGGCATGGAGATTATATAAATAACCTAATGTTTTATAAAGAAAGAGGAAGGAAGGAAGGAAGGAAGGATGGAGAGTGAGAGAGAGAGAAAGTTTGGAAAGAAAAATAACCTAAAGAACAGAAGAAAATTTCCCAACATGCCTTAAGTTATAAAAGAGCTTATTAAAAATATAAACATTAAACATCATTATTAAATGTTTCAATGTTCTGTATTAGTCAAATGTTTATTAAAACATAACATAAATAATAAACTACAGTGAGAATGGTTACTGAAGAGGTGGACCACATTGTCCGAGAGCTTATTTCCTCTTCTTAACAGCAAAATTATAGATGCTGACTGAACTAGAAGCAAGTGCTTTGCAAGTGATTCTATGTTTTTAACATTTTCAAGAACATTTTTTCACAACTTCAGTGGGATCGTTTAAGCAGATTATATCTTGTGTTGATGAAACATTTTCCAAATTACATATTTTTCTGTCCCGTTTCAATTTTCTGTCTGTAAGTTTCAAGTGAAGGTATTCAGGAAAGTTTCACTAAAAAACAGCAAGTATGATATGACCTCCTTTTAAATGAAATACCTATTAGTTACTCTCACCAAATAACGTTGCATAACAAACACCCTCAAGACCCCAGCAGCTTACAGCAAGAATTGTTCGTTTCTCACCCAAGTGCATGTGGGTTGCCTGGGCTCAGCAGGACTTGATCCCATGGCGGGGACTGGGTTCAGAAAAGCAGCAGGAGTTCTGGTCCAGGGTGCTCTCTGGAGCACACTGTTCCCCAGCAAAGACAGCAAACCATCTGCGCCAGCACATGGCACCTGTCAAGGGTACTTTCCTCCTGTAGGTTAGAGCAAGACATGGCAAAGACCAAATTCAAATGGGAACATATAGCCATGGCAAAAGTATAGACATCAGCCACTACTACTGGGCACACAACTGAGTCCAGTAATCCCCTTATACCACCCATTCACTTATCTATACACTGACAGGCATAGATAGAAATGGTGTGGGCTAGGGTAATAGAATTTTAGATTTTTTTTTTACTTTATTCCTTGTTTTTTTGTTGTTGTTGTTGTTTGTTTGTTTTTGAAAGGGGCTTTATTTCTTAAATGCTGCAGTATATAATTTTTTAAAATACTGCACTTGTAATTTAAAAAATAACTTTATTGAGATATAATTTGAACACAAAAATTTCACCCTTTTGAAGTGTGTAACTCTGTGGTTTTTAGTATATTCAAATAACTATCACCACTATCGAATTTCAGAATATTTTCATCACTCCAAAGAGAAAACCTGTACTCACCAATAGTAACTGCCCTTTTACCCACTTCCACTAGCCACTGGAAAAACACTAGTCCACTTTCTTTCTGTATAGATCTGTCAATCCTGAACATTGCATATAGATGGAATTATACATTCTATGGCCTTTTGTGAATGGCTTCTTCTCCCTAGCATAATGTTTTCAGGGTTCATCCAGGCTGTAGCCTGTATCAGTAATTCTTTGCTTTTTATTGCCTAATAATATTCCATTGCATGGATACACAACACTTGGTTTATCCGTTTATTAGTTAGACACTTGGGTGGTTTCTATTTTTTGACTATCATGAAAGATGTGGTTATGAACTGTCACGTGCAAGACTTTCAATTTTCTTGAGTATATACCCAGGAGTGGAGTTACTGAGTCATATATTAGGTTTGGGTTTAAGGTTTTGAAGAATTGCGTCGCTGTTTTCTGAAGTGGCCACACAATTTGACAATTTTTTTTTTTTTTTTTTTTTTTTTTTTTGCGGTACGCGGGCCTCTCACCGCTGTGGCCTCTCCCGCTGCGGAGCACAGGCTCCGGACACGCAGGCTCAGCGGCCATGGCTCACGGGCCCAGCCGCTCCGCGGCATGTGGGATCTTCCTGGACCGGGGCACGAACCCGCGTCCCCTGCATCGGCAGGTGGACTCTCGACCACTGCGCCACCAGGGAGGCCCCCAATTTTACAATTTGACCAGCAATGTATAAAGCTCCAATTTCTCCACGTCCTCCCCAACACTTATTACTGTGTGTCTTTTGGATTCTCGCCTTTCCAGGGGGTGTAAAGTGGTTATCTCACGATTTTAATTTGCATTTCCCTAAAGACAAATAAAGTTAGCTATCTTTCTATGTGCTTCTTGTGTATATATATATATATTTTTTTGAGAAATGTGTATTCAAGCCCTTTGCTCATTTTTCTATTGAATTAATTATCTTTTTATTGTTGAGTTGTGAGAGTTCTTTATACATTTTAAATGTAAGACCCTAATCAGATATATAAATTGCAAGCATTTTTTCATATTATGTGGTTTTTCTTTTCATATTCCTTACGATGTCCTCTGAAGCACAAACGTTTTTAATTTAATAATGCCCAGTTTATTTTTTTGTCACGTGTGTTTTTGGCATCATATCTGAGAAATGATCACCTAAATCTAAGGCCCTCAGAATTTTCTCCTATATGTCTTTCTTAAGAGTGTCATATTTCACCTCTTACGTTTAGGTCTTTGATTCATTTTGAGTCAATTTCTGTATACGGTGTGAGGTGAGGGTCCAAATTTATTCTTTTGCATGTGGATACCCAGTGGTCCTAGCACCATTTGTTGAAAAAAGAATACCCTTTCAGCACTGTATTGTCTTGGCAGCCTGGCCAAAATCAATTGACTGTAAATGAAAGGGTTTACTTCTGGACTCTCAATTTTCTGCATGTCTAAGTTTATTTCTATAGCTTTGTAGTAAGTTTCAAAGTTGGGAAGTGTGAGTCCTCTAAATTTGTAGTTCTTTTTCAAGATTTCTTAGCTATTTTGGGTCCCTTGCATTTTCATATGCATTTTAGGATCAGCTTTACTATTTGTTAAAAAAAAAAAAGCTAGTTGGGACTGCATTTATAATCTCTTAAAATAATGAAGTTATTAATGTTAAAAGCTATATTTCCTACCAAAATACTAAATTTCTTCCTAAAATTTTATATAGATTCAAACTGAATAAAAATTACTATAATGCCTTAGGACTTACTAAAGAAATTGGATCTGGTGTAGGTGGCTGTTCAAATGCTTTCTGAAGCAGAGTGCAAAAGTGTATAATGAACATTTTAATACACATAGGAGGAAATTATTGAAATAGGTGAGTGCGGAAGGAACCACTGGTCCATAGAGAGTGCTAGCACACGAAACAGGAAGTCTCACAGACATAGAGAACAGACTTGCGGTTGCCAAGGGGGAGGGGGAAGGGGAGGGATGGATGGGGAGTTTGGGGTTAGCAGATGCAAACTATTATATATAAGATGGATAAACAACAAGGTCCTACTGTAGAGCACAGGGAACTATGTTCAATATCCTGTGATAAACCACAATGGAAAAGAATAGCAAAAGAATGTATTGATACACGTACGTATAACTGAATCACTCTGCAGTACAGCAGAAACCAACACACCATTGTAAATCAACTATACTTCAATAAACTAAATTAAAAACAAACAGTTGGAAATGCTGGATTGAACACAGTTCCACCGATCACTGCTCTTAGATTTCAGAGCCTCTTGACTATGCTAATGAGAGTTGTCAACTGCCCAGAGGAAGAGGCAGCGTAGACCTTCTAGGGGAGCAGTTGGGCTGAATCTAATCAGCCTCCAGGGGGCTGCAACAGAACTATGAAAATAAGTCAATAAGACAGAGCACGTATTTTCACTTTTTATTTGTCTTCCACGTGGTTGGGCGCAGGGTAGGACTGCCAGGTGGAAAAGTGCCGGAAAGGGTATTGCCTTGGAAAAAGAGTCTGGGACCTAGATGGCCCCCGGGTAAGTTCAAAGGCAGGGATCAGGTGTTGAAGATACCAGCCTGCATAGAGATCTACCTCTGAAGCTGAGGCCGCCACCTGGAGGAGTGCCGTGTAAACTGTGTGGATCCACATGCCACATGGACCTGGGCTCAGCCCCTCTAGTATCAGCCGTTGGGAATGAAGACAAGAGTGGAAAGTTACAGGATCCCCGCCCACTGTCAGTTTCATGCTACCATATAAGCTATCATCAAGCATTTCATTAACCACACGCAACTCCAAGCCATCTGCAATTTAATTTACCAGCAATTACTATCAAGATGACTGGGAAAAAGAAAACTACTGCTCAAAAGCCCTGGCGTCCAGGGCCAGGAAAGTCTCACTAGAAATGGTCACTTTTCTGCCTGTCGTTTGAATTGATACCAGCTTTCGCGTAATAAAAATCATGGTAACACAAAAGTCTGTCGCTTTTATTTTCTTGGCATTTAAGGGACAAATCTTGCAAACACACACTCAGTTTCTCCCCGAAACAGCTGCATTTTTTTATTTGGTGATTCAACACATTTTTAATTCAAATAGTCACCAGTTAACCTAGGCACAATATTAAGCATTTTACAAGCAAAGGATCTGACTGATTTTCTTTTTAATTGCCAAAGAGTATAATAAGTGAATCGGTTAATGATATACTTCTGTACATAAAAATATTCATGTATTTATACAAGTGTATGGAACAGAGTTTAAAGACAATCCAACCAGAACATCACAATAAATAGGATGTGGTCCTACAGGACAGCCAAGCATGCTTTGCCAGGAGGCTGTCAAGTCTCTTTTTTCAAGGTGCTTTATGTTCTACTGAGCTAGGCTCACATTTCCCAAAATAAAGGTTAGGGGTTAGTAATTCCTGGATCTGGATGCCTATGGGAATATGCTGCTTCTTGCTGGCGTCTCCAATAAGGGGAGTGGAAGATGACATATTTATTTATTTTCCAAGAGTCTTTGCAACTTATCAAATTCTATCCATTTCCCATGTCAATATTTTAAAATGCAGACTGATCTAAGCTCTAGCACCATACAAGAAGGAAATACATGTATTTTTGTCAGAGCAACAATATTTTATATCATCTTCGTCCCTCTGGCTATAACCATTCTGTTTAGAAAAATTTACCAAGCTAAAAATAGCTGATCTAGGTTGTCATAAAAAAGAATATTAAATACCTTTGGTAAAAATAGATATATTTAACAAGATTAGAAAAGCAAACAGTTATAATGTCAAAAGGAGACTATAAAAATGTACACAATAACACAAATAAACCAACTTATAAAGTGAAGATAAGGCCACTCTTCTCAGGTTTGTCTGTTCCAAACCGTGGATGGAGGTCTGTTCTTCTAAATGGTAGAAATCTGGGTAAGAATTAGGGAAAATCCAGTCTTTCCTATCAGCGCGACACAAGTTTAATTCATGGCAACACAGTTCTTTTTTAAAACCCACGTTGGTAGAACTTAGAACACTCTGGCTTATGCATGTGGATATGAGAAACAATCCCAGATTTCTGTGACTGTAGGCCCAGAGCAGGGGGCTTTAGAGTTAAGCAAGGCGACAGAACCAGGGGCTTAGGGGCAGTGTTTCCTGTGCTGACATGAACCTAGGTCACATCCAGACAAGAGACACAGATGCAGCCAAGGGCGCACGTGGGGACTTTGCCACTAACTAGGAATCTACAAGGTTCATCCTTTCCCCGGCAAGGACTTTTCTCCTGTCGTGGGGCCTCTCCTTCAAAGGGCCGTTGCACAACCCCTAATTCTGCGCGGTATCTCCTCTCTCAGAACACGCTGTAAATCCTGAAGATGAAAGGGCCCTGGAACCAACAGCCAGCCGGGATTGTGGATGGAGATAAGGCACGAGTTCTGTCGCAGTGGCAGCCCTGAGCCACCGCGAGGCGTTATCCCCCGGGGTTCCCCCTGCACACGCAGTCACACTCTTCGTGGTGCTCCAGGGCCACGTCCGTGAGCGACTTATGCAGCCCCCGGACTCCCGTCTTGGGTCTCAACTGAAGGACCTGAAAGGGAACGATGGAAACCACCTTTAAAAGCAGGCCACGTCTGCAACTTCTGATTTCATGGGCAAGGTCAATTTCAGACCAGAATCTCGGGGTCCAACAGTGACCTACACATTTTAATTTTTAACTACTGAAGGCAGGATGAACATATTCCCCCACCCCTCAGAGAAATCACAAATGATCATCATCACTGTATGAAAGGAAGGACCTTTTAATACCAACGATTTGGAAGGAGGCTGCTCAGAATAAAGAACAGTCCTTACACAGAGAACGGACTTGTGGTTGCCAAGGGGGACGGGGTGGGGGAGGGATGGAGTGGGAGTCTGGGGTTAGCAGAGGCCAACTATTACAAATAGAACGCATAAACACCAAGGTCCTACTGCAGAGCACAGGGAGCTATATTCAGTATCCTGGGATAAACCATCATGGAAAAGAAGATGAAAAAGAACGTATATATGTGTATAACTGAATCACTTTGCTGCACAGCAGAAATTAACACAATGTTGTGAACCAACTATACTTCAATAAAATAAATTAAAAAAAAAAAAAAAGAACCGTCCTTAAATGGAAAGACCCACCATACCACGCCCGCTTTCCTTTATGCACCTAACTGTATTAGAAAGAATTCCACCTTGGTTAGGTGTCTTGGAACCACTAATGTGCAATTCATTTTTCTGTTTGTTGGTTTCTTTCACTCATTCATTTATTCACACACTTAGCAAATATTTATCCTTGAAGCAAGGCAGGCAAGTACTGCGATGCTGTGAAAAGAAACATGGTCTGCAGATGAGTCTGAGTCAATTACGCCACTCATTAATGCCCTTGGCTAAAGGTCAAGTCCTCCATCAACTTGATGAGACGGATTACATGTATTTTGTAGACATCAGCCTCGGTCACAGCTAACTTTCTACAGCTGGGTCCTAGTGCACCGTAGATGGTTTGGCGATAATAACAAGAATGTCTCTATTAAATGAAGTTATTTGCAATTTGGATGGTTGAGATTCTTAACCAGAAATATAGCACAACGGACACTGATACTAAACTCACCCTTTTCACACTGTGACGGAGGGACACGGCTATGTACTCTATAAGAGACTACCTGACGTATCTGATAAGAACTAACCACTCAATGTGTATTATTACATTTTAGGTCTTATGACAGAAACGGTAAAGTTTTAGAAATTATGTGGCTTTGGCTTATGAACAAAGCCTAGAGCACACAATAATAGGAAGTCGTCCAGTTTCTCTGCTCTCTGGGTCCGACACGGATAACCTCATAGAGCAACTTCTAAAAGATACCGTTGCTGGAAATATTCATGAATCCAAAAAGGCAAAGGTCAGGTTTTATGACTGTCTTACTTGAAGATTTAAAAAAGAAAAACAGAGGATGGTCCCTCATTTGGAGTATGTGGTCATATCGAAGGTTAATTAGCTAACATTTTTTGAATGCTTATGGAGTGCCAGGCGCTCTAATAATGTTTTTACGTACTTTAACTCACAAGAATTCTATGAAGTAATTTGCAGTTATTACCCCTATTTTACATGTGAGTGAACAGAAGCTTAGAGAGAATGAGTGACACAGCCAGTATCTGTACTTCTGCCAAACAGAAATGATTAAAGTTGCAGTGATGGATACTAATTTCATCAAGACTCGGAATATTACTAGTCATACAGTCTATTTATTTAGTAACTCTCTTCCTAGAGAGATAAACTGCAAAATCTTATGATAACGATGAGAAACAGTAAACTTTTAAAGATTCTCTATTACATTTACAATTCCAGAATAAAAATTCCTAAGACCATTATGTTAATGTGAAACTGAACCCAATGAGTATTGAATATAGATGATGGGTTGGTACTGATTTCTTGTTCTTGACCAACATAAGGCGGTGTCAAAACCAACTTCTCTTAAGATGCTGGCACTATACCTTAGTAGCACACTCGCGCTACAAATGGCTTCTGGAATGAGGTTGGGTGGAGATACACTGCGATATTGGCATTAGACAATGTCTTTAAATCCTGTGTCCACTTGTATACATTTTCCCAGTTGGCAGGGGAAAAATAACTATGAAGGGTAATGGTCAGAGAGGCCGCCATATACAGTCCTGACAGTCGATGACACCAGGCTGCAATCCTACAGTCTTTCCTTCCTCTGCGGTGCTTACGCAACATACGTTCACCAAATAAACGTCCCCCGCCCCATGCCCAGTCTTCATCCACTGATATCTGTGGATATTTACAAATAGCAGAAGAATCTCATAATGTTCCAGTGACCTTAAGGTCTTGTACATGGTGTGGAGGGGTGGGTGATAATTAGTGTTTTCCCTCTTAATTCCCTTTGAAAGTTTGGACTTTGGGAGACAAAGAGAGACTTGGAAGATGACCAGCTGGTCCCAGATAATGTTAAAGAAGAGAATTTGGTTTTTAGGACATAGCTTATGACACAGAAAAGAAACAAGGTAGAAGGACATCTCACAGAAATGTCGAGGAAGAGGTTCAAACTAAGATTACGAGTCCATGGAAAAATAATCCAGGCAAAAGCTAAAACCAGAGACTGCGGACAGAACAGATCAGGCACAGAAAGACCCATCAAGGAATGATGCCCAAAATTCTGGACGGCATAGAACCTTGAGTGATGGGGCTCACTACTAGAATAAAGCAATTGAGTGGTATATTTATTTCTCCCAAACAAACAGATCTAAGCAAGAAAACACTACGTGTTAAGGAAAGAAGTGAAACTAAATAGACAAGGATATAAACAAGGTGAAACTCATCATGCTGATTAAGAATCGAAAAAAGGAGCCAATCTGTTTCTTCTGTCAGAGTCTCCTATAGATCTTTTTGCCAGAAAGAGAATACCGTCCTACCTCTGGGCAAATTCATTAAATCTTTACTGATCATTTGCCATACTTTAATGAGGCTAGGAACAGGGAGGAAGTGAAGGTGAGTGAGACAATAGCTAGCATATACTGAGGGCTTGAAATGTGCCAGACCTCGTTCTAAGCCTTCTTCATAATAAGGCACGAGCGGTGACAGCTCACTTCACACACAGATGGAGAAATCGAGGCCCAGGGGACGAAGTAATTTGCTCTAAGTCACAAATGTCAGATTCAAACCTTGGATGCCCAGCCTTGGAGTCCCTGCTCTTGAGTGCTACACTGTGATGGGATCTTTACTCTGAGTTCTCAATTTGGGAGAAACAAATACAAATCAATAATAATTATGAAATAATAAAAGTTATCTTATAGAGATATCTTTAAAGTCCTACACGTGCACAGAGGAGGAATGAGTTATGCTGGGATTGGCAGGAAACTCAAAAGTGTTTCAAGGAAGAGGTAACATCTAAGTTTATATGTATGTAAAGCTCCTGTCTTGCTTTTTTGAGAATTCCTATTTGGGAGACAGGGAAATGAAGAAAAAACATTTTTTTGTTTTTGGCTAAAATGGCTTCCGATAAAGAGTATCTGGTGACTGATACAAAGAATCAATCTTAATGATACTATTATGCTATAATATTATACCAAAACATTACTACAGTAATATCATTATATTTTATGGGACTTTTAAGTCTGTAAACTTATTTTTGATACAATGGTTGAACAAAACTCAAGGAAAATGCTAAAGGAAAGCAAAAGAGGGAATAACTCAGTTATATTTGTAGTGATACAAATGGACACACGTCAGCTTAATATGCAGGGAAGCTGGTATAATAGAGCTGGATGGAAGAGAGAAAAATTTAAACTCCTAAGCTCTATCTTTGCTTTTGCCTTGTCCATGAGGTGGGATAATCTTTAAACTGAAAACTGGAGCAATGACCATCAAAAAGAATTAAAGCCCAAGATGGGCTTAACTTTGAATGAGTTAAATCTTTAGTTCCAGATTAATGGTTTTCGATGACTTAAGAACTATTTTGAACTATGTTTTCAAAAACTTTCACTTATTTAGGAGTAGTACTAGACTCAGAACTTACTTCCAAAATATAAGACTGAGAAAAATCTAGGCCCCAGAAATCATGAATTACACCAAACAAGTAATCCTTTTTTCATAGGGTAATTTGATGGTTAACAAAATAGCTATCACAGAAAAATTTGTAATTCCCATAGAAGAGAACTGAGATGATTGGATTGGAGATATCTACGAGAAATGTGGAATAGGTAACCATGTATATTTCTGCACACACACATTAGAGATATTTGTGGGAAACTTGCACTACATGGTCGTACAATTAGATAAGCACGCGAAGTTGTAAGTGTGGACATGCAGGTAATACATATAATCGACCCCACCTGAAGACTGGAGAGGCTGAATCAATACCGTTCTGGAAGGTCAGTGAGTGTCCAAGCACTGACCATGGCCTTTCCCTGCACAAGAACTTTATCTCAGACTTTAAAACAGATACTGCACGTTCTGGGGCAACTTTCCGGAGAACCCTAAAACTAATGGCATTTGAAAAGAAATTTACAAGTATAGGATGGGGGAGGATACACTTGATCTGAGGACTGAATCAGCTGCCCCAGAAGCATGATACCAACTCAGCATCTGATAAACTTGTTTAGAAAAGCTCTGGGTTTTACAGATTGGAGCAAGGTGAGTCATAAGCCCAAGACTTGTTGGCTAAATCAGGTCCCCAGATACACTTTGCTTAGTAAGTCCCTGCTTTGCTTTAGAAAGTTCAAAATGAAATGATTTTAGGTGGGGAAAGATCACCCCAGCTTAATTCCTACTCTCACCCTATTCTTTTACATTATGCCAACCAACTCTAACATCTGCCGACCCTTTAAGGCCTTTTAACTTTCATGCGCTTTAGGGCTGTCACTGAGCAGGACTCTGGGAGGCCTTCCCAGAGCAGACCACCTCGCCCGCCCGGCCGCATGTCCTCTGCCTGTCTTTTGTCCGTGGAAAAACTCTAGTCATTTAATCAGAGAAAAGAGAAAACACAGAAAGAAAGGAAACAGTACGGCAAGACAAAATAATAACAGTTTAGCCATTAAGCAAAGTCAAGGACCTTTAGTTCCTCCTCACGGGCTACAGATGATATTCTGAGTCAGGTCCCTTGAGCTGTTTTGCAGATACTGAAGCCGCCACCAGATGGAAGAAGTGAACTGCATGCTGCCCACAAGCACGTAGACCCCAGACCGGTTGGAACCAGAAGGTTGATGATGTGGACTCCCGATGACCTCACCACCAACCAATCAGAAGAGTGTCCACCAGCTGATCACACACCTCACCCTGTCTTTAAAATCCTGTCCCTGAAAGCCTTTGAGGAGTTTGGGTCTTTTAAGCGCTAGCTGCCTGGTCTCCTTGCTTGGCACCTGCAATGAATACTGTACTTTCCTTCACCATGACCTGGTTCAGCAGCTTTACTGCCCCAGCAAGCAGACCCGAGTTTGGTTTGGTAACGGAACTACCACGTTAAGGGTTTTTTTCTTGACTAGACTCCCAGTTCTTAGAGTAGCAACAAGCCATCCTCTGGGCAGAGTGGAGCTGGGGCTCCCGCAAGCTCCCGAGGACCTCCTCCTGAACAGGAGTGCAGGCCGTTCCCAGCACAAAGGATCTTTAGACGTGTGTGGTGTAGAAACGAAAGTGGAATATGAGGAGGGCAGTCAAATGTCCTACTTTAATCCCAGACTGCCAGTTTTGGATGTCATCTTCTAAAAATTGCCATCTAACAATTGTCAGAGAATAACACCTTTAGGAAAAACCTGAGAGGTTATCATAGTTTGCACATATTTTACAAAGGTTAAGTGTCCTGTGGATGGTTACAAGTTAATGGTAGATCTAGGATGGAAACAGGCACCTTGTCTTGAATCCAGTGCTTTTCTCCCACTTAATCAACTGCCAACACAATATTGGGGAAGAGCTGGGCAACCATATCACATGAGTGCAGCTACCTGTTCAGATTTTACCCAACAGATTAGGGTTTCACCGACGTCTTCACTCACAGGAAAAATCATTTCATTTATTGTATTTAGTTTGTGTTATTCTTTTATTTAGCAGAAAAAAGTGAAAATGAATGAAGCCATATCCAAATGAAGTCAGGAGGTAGATTTTGGTTTGGTTTTGTGAAAATTAAAGTTTGTAAAAGACATTTTGTAAAGACTGAAGGTGAGCCATCAAGAAGGGACTGCTTCCGGATGTACGAAAGCTAGGTGATTCTGGGGAGGACTGGAGGGGGTTGGGTATCACCGGGGATAATGAAAATTTGAAATGTATAAACTCAAGGCCCCCAAGGCTCTGAAAAACAATAATTACTAACATTTAATATTGTACTGTCCTTAATTCCATGGAATAAAGGGAAGGATGAAGAATCCATAAAAAGCTTAACATACTATTGGGGGGACCATGAATAAGAGGAAGATATAAATGATGAAATAACAGAAAGTATAATTATGAATATGTCCCTTGGATTTTATGTGCCCAAATGGCCCCAAATGGAAAAATAAATATTAAAGAGCTTTATTTTCTCCAAAATAGACCATAATTTACCTCCAAGTTTGTCTTTAAAATATTTTCCCTTCGTATTTTGAAGAGGTGAAAAGTTTCACCATTTTTCCCCCTGGAAAAACACAGTTTCTTTTTTGTATGAGACAGAAAACCTCCACTGGGTACCCATGATGTGCTATCAGAGGACAAGCTTTCTAAATCCTTGATGTCTGGTTTCCTGAGTTCAAGGTCCTAATTAAAAAACAGGGACTTCCCTGGTGGCACGGTGGTTAAGAATCCGCCTGCCAATGCAGGGGACGGGCTCGAGCCCTGCTCCAGGAAGATCCCACATGCCACGGAGCAACGAAGCCTGTGCGCCACAACTACTGAGCCTGCGCTCTAGAGCCCGTGCGCCACAACTACTGAGCCTGCGCTCTGGAGCCCACGAGCCACAACTACTGAGCCTGCGCTCTAGAGTCCATGAACCACAACTACTGAGCCTGTGCTCTAGAGCCCACGAGCCACAACTACTGAGCCCATGCGCCACAACTACTGAAGCCCACCTGCCTAGAGCCCGTGCTCCGCAACAAGAGAAGCCACCGCAATGAGAAGCCTGTGCACCGCAACAAAGAGTAGCACCCGCTCGCCGCAACTAGAGAAAGCCCGCGCGCAGCAACAAAGACCCAACGCAGCCAAAAAAGCAATAAATAAATTTAAAATAATAATAATAAAGGAAAACTTGAGCTCTTGGGTAAACCTTGGTTTTGTCTGGTCTGGTTTTCGTGAAGATGACATCTCCCTTCTAAACCAAAATCCACTTCAGAGAGGCTGGTCTGTCACCTTTCGGGAAGGGAAAGGCTGTCCGTACCTCATGATACTTCTTGGTGACTTTGCTGGGGACACACTGACACTCGCTGCAGGTGTGCAGGCAGCACGCGCAGTTCCCGCCGCAGCGCTTCACCAGGAGACAGCCCGGCCAGAAGACGGTGTCGGTCCTCTTGAGCTCCTCCCGGATGGACACGGAGAAGTTGCGAGGCGTGCAGCTATAGAGCCGCACCTCTTCCTTGAGCAGGTTCAGGCCCAGCACTGCACGGCACACAGGGGAGCAGAGGAAGAGGCGGTCACGCTCTGAGCCTTGTGATTTCACCAAGCGCCCTCGCGCTCTCTCTCTCTCATACAGAAATCTAGACATCTCCCGAACCATCGCCCCAATAAGGACCCCGATTATTTAACTAGGTCTTAGGGCGATGCAGCTCGCAGGCTGGGCTTTCCGTTTTATGGCAAACAGAGCTTCCTTGTGACCCAGGGACGGATGAAGGGACAAGGACGGCATTGTGCAGTGTTGAGGATGGAGCCTACAGGAGAGTTACCAGCTATAAACAGGAAACTTTCTAGAGAAAAAGGGGGCTACACCTTTTAACCTTTGGAAAAAAAGTAAACAAGGGGGGCGTGGGAGGGAAGAATAGAATGTAAAACGAAAGCTTTGATGAAAAAACAGATGTGATTTTTAGAAGGATGACAAGCTCCCGCAATGAATGAAGAACCACGAACAGACACTTGTTGACAGAACCTTCTATAATCTTCCTGGCAACAAGAATCATAGAGTGTGAAAAGGAAATGAAGCAAATGAATTTCTGAAGACGGCTGAGTGGACCAGGGGTGGGGAAAAAGACACGTTTTAAAGGAGCAGAAGTTGCTGGAAAGCACTGCTTCTGGCGCGTTGAGGAATTTTTGGACTTGGAAATTGAGCTTTAACTAGACTCCTTTTCAGATTTCTATTCTCCTGAAGGGCAGAAGAAATGTCTAATTTATAACCACTGTCTCTATTCTTTTAGTAACTTGGTTAACTATGCTGTGTTTTAAGAGAGTACTCTTCTTTAAGAGAGTACCTACATGTGAAGACCAAACCAAATATCCTTTCATCAGATTGTTGCAGTATATTCTAAAGAACCATTGTTATTAACTATAAAATGACACGGCCTCAGTTAAATTATATCAAAATAACACATCGTGTTTAACATGAGCTTATATATAACATATGAGGTAGCTGATAATTATTAGGATAAGCAATTCTACTATGATTTTAATTTCTGCCTTATAGCTTTGCCTTTTTTCCCCTAGAAATATTCAAATCAAAGCAATTCCAATAAAATTGAAGTTTGGAATAACATATAATTCATCAGAGCTTTTTTCTTTCAAAAACAAAGTTTTTATTAAAATTTAGGAATGCTATCTAAAATATACTAAATCTGGTTAAATACCTTTTCAGTAATATTGGCTACATTATAAATAATACTTTCTGGTTAAAGATAGCTTCAGATAATAATAATCACTACATAACCCAGTCTTAAAAATTAAGTGCCAACATTTTGAAATACTTTTAAAGTGACACGGTAATTAAGAATCAAAGGCTTGTTTTCTTCGCTAGGTTATTCTTGGGTATGTGGTCAAGTTTTTCTAAAATGTCAAAGGAAGCCAATGTAAGTATTTTCAAGAAATATATTACAGCCTATGCAAATGCAATTGTCAACTATAAGCACACGTAAACCATATGGTTGACTAAAACCCTGGTCAAGTAAGGGGAACACGGAGGAAATGCTAATTCAATGAGTTCATTTCAACATCTTATTCAGCTAGAAATTATTTTTTCCAACTCAAGAGAAAATCACTGTTTTATCTGAGTATCTAAAGATTTCCCTTTCATCTGAAAAATGACCCTGTGACAGTAAAGCTTTTAAATATTTAAGAGGAAAAGAGTTCATTCTTTCGAGGGCCATTAAAGAGAGGCTTATCTCTAATAAAATTAATGAGATAATTAGGTTAAATGATGTCACGTACTTTACCTCATTTCACTTTGCCGAACCCTAACCTATGTCTATATATGCTCTTTCGCTGTCAAAGCTGTATATGAGCTTCTTTGAATCTTTTCGCTAGAAGTTAACATCTAGGCAAGGAGAGAGAAAACCTAAAACAGGCACACACATCCAAAAGCCAGTTGCCAAAGTTTTTAATGCTTATTTAAGATTTATACTTCTTTAGAATGTGAATGAAGCTCTTAAGCTTTCAAAGGATATTCATCTACCTTAAAGAGTTTTAAACATACTATTTCATGAAACTAGAAAATGAGTCTGTATATGTTAGCTTTAAAATGTTTACTTAACCACAATAAAAGGTTAGATGGATTTCCCAAGTGAACCAAGTTATGATACCTGCTACAATGTGAAAATTTAAACAGACTTTCAACTTAGCTTCCACTCATCTATCATGTTTGACACAAAAGTCAAAAGCCGTTTTTAAGTACTAGTTAAGCCTGACTTAAAAAATATGGGTTTTTCTTTTCTGTAGTAGTAAGGTATGAATGAACACGCTGAACCAGAGGAAGAAAGGGAAAATAAAGAAAAGGAAAGACATTAACACAGTCCCCTCTGGGCTAAAAATACAAGTAAGGACTTTACATTTAGCATATGTTATTTGAAATTTATGCTTCCTACTTCTAGGGCTTCAAACACATCTAAGCATCATTAGAATAAGTCACGTGACTATGATTGGTGTCACAAATATTTGTAAAGTATAAACTTAGCCTTCAGATGCTTTATTTCCTTTTCGTAACAACCTCCTAAGACAATACATGCATTAGCTTGTCTTTCTAAAGAATGAAGATTTGAAGCCTGTCGTCAATAAAAATTGTTTTTCTAATGCCTGTTTTCTTGTTCAGATTCATGAATATTGCAAGCCTTCCTAAAAAGAATAATACTGATTGGAAAAAATTATGATCACATTTTACTTTGTCAGTGTTCATTCTTTTCAGACACTCAGCCCAAGGATATTCTATTAACGTAATGCAATCTGAGGGTGGTCTTTCTAAGATGAATGTGGTAACGCTGTGATATGTTTATTCTGTGGAAAATCTATCTCAATCTCTAATTAGAAGCTTTTAAATGTTTTACTCCTCCTTCCTTTGTAGAAAGACTCCTGTGGGGGGGAGTTGGTTTTGTCTATAGAGACGTTATCCCACACCTGCATTTTAGTTTGTGTAGAGTTCCAAAAATATGCACTGCTGTGCTCACACTTACTGTACGCTTAAAAAGTTAATAGTTTTGGCAAACTGCAAAGGGCTTCAATTTGGAAAGTGTTAAATGAATATTTGAAAGATCTGGTTCAGCGCTGGGCCTTTTAAATACACCCTAGCCTCCGGCCAAATCTTCACTGAGCACCACGTGAGAGGTACAGGCATAAAGGCAGGGATAGAGGGGAGATTTTCAGGCTCGTATCCCAAGATCGGCTGTCAAAAAACTAGATCTGAGCTCAGTCCGGTTGACTCCCTCCGCTTCTTACAGATCCAGAGGATAATCTACCTCGAATTTGCTAACAAAGGCTCTATTCAGGGGCGTTTCAGCCAGCCTTGCAAATCTTCATCTTCCCGTTCCTAAGTGGGAGGGAAGGGAAGTGTTGCTGTTGGTGAGTTATTTATCACGATCAGGTCCTATAAATATGTAACCGTTTTCAGCATCTGGACAAGATTCAGCTGCCTCTGGACGTGAACAGCAATTTCCAATATCGCTGAGAGGAAACCAGGGCTGCTGGTCCAGCAGAACACCGTGCTGGGCAAGTCCGAACATGATCTGCTGAGATGTAAGTCCTGATCAGAAGGACTGCAACTCTTAGCAGGAGAGGGCAGGAATCGGGTTTCTTTCTGACCAGTCTGATGCAATCTGCCCCTGTGAGTCGCTCAAATTAACGAAACACTGTGCTTTCTACAGACTTTCTGCAGACTGTCCTCCTTTCTCTAAAGGGACCCTGGGTAGATTTCAAAGTTTCTGACAGACTGAAGCAGATTGTCTGAGGGCTTTATAACTACCCAGTTACGTTTTCATTTGTGTTTGAGAGGGATGCTTTCCAAGTTTAGGGTGACGAGGAAAGTTACCTGACCTGAGAACAGATTCGGCTAACATTATCTCCAATCTCTTGACCATGTGGAATTAAGTTTAATTATCAACACTTTCACTCTTGAAGGGAGATGTGCTCATAGAATCAAAAGTGATCATTTCAGAAGCATATTTACATAGAAAAAATTATCATGGTGTGAGTTCCTTTAGAGCATTATTTTCTTACAGTGACTTCTATCTTGGAAACTACATTTCTGTTTTCTGGGGAGCCATTGTTATTTTTCGTATTATTTAGAAAAGTTTCCAGGCTTAGGAAATGGACATTGATATAATCCTGACTCATGGGGTCATGGTGGATACAGATTTTAATACAGCTTTCCCCTTTTCTAGCCCTAAACCTGGTTTAGCAGCTACGATAATCTCTCTTGAATCTCTGAATCAATATACCCCAAATATTAAGTTTGAATAAGCAATGTTTCTTGTGAAATGTAGCACAGGACTTCATCAAAATGATATTTCCGAATTAAATAAATAACAGGAATTTTCAGCAAAAGCATCTCTTTTAATCTTCCAAACCCTCCTTTTATATGTATTCTTATTTAATATGTAAATATGCTCAAATGTTAAGAAGGTGGATTACTTAAACTTATCGGGGAAGAATTTTAAACTCTCCTCATCAGAAGGTATGGCAGAAGGATCTGAAACATTAGCTGCTAAGAAACTTAAATGAAGGTCTAACCTGAAGAGAGAGCTTACCTCTGGATTTTCTTCCAAACACAAAAGCCTTGCCCAGCAGCTGCCAAGTGGGCCTGTATAGATCTTCTAAGTCCAGCTGCCATCTATCTGGTTCAAGATACCGAATAAGATCTTCCAAGGTGCTAAAGGCAGTGACAGCATTGTTAAGCAGGTCCAGCGGCAAAGCTGCAGCGGGTAGCACGGAAGGACTCACAGTTTCTGTCAACTGCTGAAAGTAAAACGAATCCAGTGTCAGACGGCAAAACCGTTTTAAAAATACGACGTGTTCCTTCTGGCCTCACGCACGAGGTTAGATAGGCAGACTAAGACCGAAAACACCTGCAAGTGAAGTTGTATTCAACCCCAGTGAGCAGTAAACTACTTTGCCAAGACTTCATGCAGATGAACTTGGACGGAGTTTCTGTGGGAAAAGATTTTCAATGGGCAAGACATTCACTTCCGTTACCACAAACCATGGTAGATGTGGGTATCTGTTGTTTACACAAAACAGAAGATGCCTCCGTGGTTCAGTTATGAACTTAACAACGGAAGCCTTAATAGAGTTTTTACCAAATTTTTCTTTTGTTTTCAACTTTTTACCCTCCTCATTCTGGAAAATCACCTGGGAGTTATACAAATGTGTGTCAGAGGAATTAAAGATGTAATGTAAAGTAATTAACCCATAAAGAATAAGAAAAAAATATATACGTGAAAAGCTAAAGGCTTTGACGTGGGAGAAGACGTTGTTAATCAAGATAGAAAACACCCAAACCATAAAAGAGAACTTTGATAAATTTGCCTAAATTTTTTGTAATCAACAGAATTAAAATACAGACACTGGGAGAACACCTTGGCAAACCATATACCTGCCACAGGACAGAGTACACGGAAAAAAAACAAACTCAATAGAAAACAGACAAATTCCAGACAAGAAGCTTGAATGGCCACTAGACATATGAAAACATGCTAAAATTCATTAGTTATCAGAGAAATGCAAACCAAAATGAGATATTTCACATACAAAAAAAGAGATACTATTTCACTTACAGGAGATCGGCGAGCATTGAAAGGAAAGGATTGCCAAGGGTGTGGGTAAATTGGAATTTTTCTGGTCTGCCTGCAGAAGTGAGTATATATTGGTATCACTGTAGTTGATGTAACTGATGCACATAGGATACTAGAGTTGAAGATGGATATGTCCCATGTCCCTGTAATTCACTTTTGAGGTTACAGCCTTTCATTTGCACACATGGAAATATGTGCACATGAATATCAATTCATCACAGTGTTGAAAGGGAGAAAAACTGAAAACCACCTAAATGCTCACGTATAGAGCAATGGATTAAAGTACACCATTTTAAAAGGCAAGCACCAAAAGGAGGTAATAATTTCAGAAAAAGTCCATTAAGAAACACCCTCCTTCCCTCCCCAATTTTTAAAGTGGACTAAAAGTGGGGAGTGGTAGATTAGAACTAAAATCAAAACGCAAAATAAATACAGGAACAAATGCTCCACTTAATTTTTTAAATTTATCTATTTGTTTATCTGCAGAAAAAGAAGAAAAGGGAACAGTATGGAATAAAACATTTACGTTGACTGATGTTTATTATAGTAATGTTTAAAATAACAAAAAGTTGGTCACAATCTAAATTTACAATAGTGGAACAGTTAATGACCCTGCAGTCATAAACTGAAACAGTGGGACAGGCATTATAAACGAGGCCTTCGGGCTTCCCTGGTGGCGCAGTGGTTGAGAGTCCACCTGCCGATGCAGGGGACGCGGGTTCGTGCCCCAGTCCGGGAGGATCCCACGTGCGGCAGAGCGGCTGTGCCCGTGAGCCATGGCCGCTGAGCCTGCGCGTCCGGAGCCTGTGCTCCGCGACGGGAGAGGCCACAGCAGTGAGAGGCCCGCGTACCGCAAAAAAACAAAAACAAACAACAACAACAACAACAAAAACGAGGCCCTCTAGCAAGATGTGGAGCAACCTAAATGTCCATCGACAGATGAATGAATAGAGAAGACGTGGTACATATATACGATGGACTACTACTCAGCCATAAACAAGAATGAAATGCCATTTGTGGCAACATGGACGGACCTAGAGATTGTCATAGTGAGTGAAGTCAGTCAGAAAGAGAAAGACGAATACCATATGATATCACTTATATGTGGAATCTAAAACATGACACAAATGAACTTATTTACAAAAGAGAAACAGACTCACAGACATAGAGAACAAACTTATGATTACCAAAGTGGAAAGCAGGCCGGAGGGGGAGGATAAATTAGGAGTTCAGGATTAACAGATACACGATATTACATATAAAATAGACTAGCCAACAAGGACCTACTGTATAGCACAGGTAACTCTATTCGATACCCTGTATTAAACTATAATGGAAAATAATCTGAAAAAAGAAGATGTATATATATGTATTACTGAATCACTTTGCTGTACAGCAGAAATTAGCACAACACTGTAAATCAACTATACTGCAATAAAAAAATGAGGTCTTCTAGGATTTTTTAATTAAAAAAGAAATGCCTAATATGTAGTAAATGACAAGAAATCCAAGCTATGTAAACACAGCATTATTATACCATGATTTCAACATACATACGTTGAAACAAAACAAAGAAAAATCAAAAGCACCTAAAATGTGGAGTGTTCATCTATGGTTTTAATGAGAATGGGTGATTTTCATTTTCTTCCTTATACCTATCCATATTTTCAGCACTTTTTATAATAAGTATGGATTCTTTCTAGAGATCAGGTAAAAATGATAACATTTGCTATAATTAAAAAAACTATCATATCAGCTCTTCCTTTTCATTGTCATTACTCAGATACAGGGTAGACCCTGAAAACAATGGACTATATTTAGCAGTCTCTAACTTTGTCTCCCTGCCTTTACTCTTTCTTATTCCTTTTATTCTATGCTGCATAACCCTGGGTTAATCTACCTAAAATAAGTTATCGCTGATCACGGGATGAATTTGGACAAATGCCTAGAGTGATTTCTCATCTGGAAGATAAAATCCGAATTCCTTTCCCTGCACTCAGAATCCTCACCACCTGACCTTCGCTCACCTTTCGCATCTAATCCTCCACTCATCAAAGACAGGCACATTTTGTCCCAATCAATCTAGTCTCCTCACTGGCTGCTGCACATGTCATATTCCTCTGACCTTGACCTTGCACTTCTCCCCATACTGTTGTTGTTGCCCCCCACCACCAGGCAAAACTCTCCATCTTGTGATCCACATAATAAATCTTTACCATTTCTAACAGCCTTTCTTGAAACCCAATCCATCCATGAAACCTTCCCGAGTAACAGGGCCATTGCTTCCCCAAACACCTCAATTGGGTCAATTTGGAAAAGACCCTCTCCAGGCTATCCTGTGGACACATGGCTTGAAAAGCAGAGGGTACTTGCTTTTCAGAAAAAAATCAGAAAAAAAGGACATCCCTTCTCTGGGGCAGACACAGCCCCTGCTGGGACTCATGGCTTTGTGGGTCCCGAGCCCCACTTGCCCATGGTGGTAGTGGGGTTTAGAGAGGATAATCCTCAGAAATGGATCAACACTGATTTCATTCTTATTTTAAAGATTTAAAGATCGACTTTCAATAATGTCAAGACTCTGGCTAAAATATTAGCACTGAGATGTTTTTCCATTATTCTATCCAACTTTTAAGAGTAGAAAGCACATTTAATATATTCCTCTTTACTACCAGAATGTTTTTAATTGTCCAAGAAATGCAATATTGCTTTGATAGAGAGTACTATTATGACTGATAAGTACAGTATGGATATAAATAAGCAATTCTCTAATAAAAGTGTTCATTACTAATTTAGCCAATTTGGTTAACACTGATTAAATTTATAATGTGAAAAACTTGATGCAACGGTTTTGCAAATTTTTAAACGATAAGCCAAAATGTGTATGTTTATGTAAAGTGAAAAGAGTCAGTATTACTCAAAGGATAACTGAGTTATGACTGTGATGATACAAAACAAATCAAATGTGTCAATCTGCACACAGAGGGTAAGTGTATAGAAAGCCTATACAAAAAGTATACAGTATTCATTAAAGTGTCAGAGTGCAGATGTATATTGTAGGCATGATATAAAATTGTTATTTATGCTCTGGGGTTGGCTTATTTTGCTTCCACGTCTGTTGGAAATGTATAGAGCATTCCTTCAAGAGCAATGAAAAGTTCCAACTGAAATGAGGACCCCTGAGATAAAGTTTAAAGTAGTTATACAGAAAAAGAAAACACAATAAGTCTGTAATGTTGGACAAGCAGAATATGCCCATCTTGGGTTCAATGAACTATCAGAATATCAATCCCCTCAAATGACAAAGGGAAAAAGACAACTTGGCAAACGTTACTGCATGCAGATAATTGGTTGATGTTATAAATCTCCACACTTTTAAATATTTAAATTAAAATAAGACAATGCTTTAAAAAGATAACCCCATACACACATACACACAGGCGCACACACAGCAGTCCCCACCCAAAAGAAACAGGAGGGGAGAATTAACTCACTTCCTCTGGATTCAAAGATTCAATCCCGGGACAGAACAGAGGAAGGAGTGCTTTTCTTTTTTAAGGGCTTCCTCATGACTGTCACCCACCCACTGGTTCAAGGAACAATCAAGTTGCTCACGTTTGAAGTTCTGCTTTTCTAAGTTGTCTAAAGGGATTTTTCAGAGAAAAGGGGGGCACTGGGGAAAAAAAAAAAGTTAGAGGGAAAAATACCTTCTACTTTTTTTTAAGCTTTAATTTCTCCTCTAACTAAGAACTCCTCTTGCTGGTACAAGCCTAGAGGCTTTGCTCTCATGTTTAGTGTCTAGAAAATTCTACCAATATCTTTGCTGTGTAAAAATACTTACGATCGGGCTAAGTGCCTCGAATTGAATTGGATTTGCCTATTCCCCACTCCCCAGCTCTCTCAGTTGCCATGAAAATAGATGCTTATCACTAAGCTATGGGTTGTGCTGGCTATTTAGTGGAAGCCAATGTTCAGAAACAAAAAGCAGTGTTTCTTGGCTTCTGTAAATGTACACAGCTAAGTAAACCAATAGTCCTACTTCAGTAAGCCAGAGAAAAGCTTTCCTGCTATTCTCTTCAGTGTAGCGGCAATAACCTGGGTTACAACCTAATCCTAGTCTAGACCCTTTTGGCTATATGACTTGGTAAGGACAGATCCTGAAAGAGGAGAGAAGAGCTCTGAAATCTCTATGCAATGAGTTGTGCTGTCAAACCATTTCTAGAATGTCAGGACCCTGTGTAGTGATCCTATACAAGATGCGGTCTTTTTAATTCCTTGGTGAGGGTCATTCTGAGTGGCAGCATGACACGAGCGAAGAGCCCTGATCAGGAGTTGGGGAGCCTGCACTTAACTCCTGAAGCTACTACGTCAGGAGAGGGAATTTCAGCAAATACCGTAACCCATGTGAGCCTCAGTTTTCCCCTCTGTGAAGCATGGCTGCTTAAACCCAGTGACCTTTAAGATTCTTTCCAGCTTTTACATTTAAGAATTCCATGTAACTGTGGGATACAAGAGGGTCCGTTTTCTCCACACCCTCGCCAGCACCTGCCATCTCTTGTCTTCTTGATGACGGCCATCCTAACAGGTGTGAGGAGATACCTCACTGTGGTTTTGAACTGCTTTTCCCTGGTGATGAGTGATGTTGAGCATCTTTTCATGTACTGTTGGCCATTTGTACACCTTCTTTGGAAAAATGTCTGTTAAGTTCCTCTGCCCATTTTATAACTGGATTTTTGTTTTGTTTGGTTGGTTATTGAGTTGTATGAGTTCTTTATACATTTTGGATATCAACCCTTGTCCAGTACTTGGTTGGCATACATTTTGTCCCACTTCACAGGTTGCCTTTTCATTTTGCTGAGTGCTTCTTTTGACGTGCAGAAGCTTTTTTAGTTTGATGAAGTCCTACTTGTTTGATTTTTGCTTTGGTTGCTGTGCTTTTGGTGTCGTTTCCAAAAGATCCTTATGAACCGTTAGCGGGAATATAACTTTGTTTAGCCACAATGGAAGACAGTATGGAAGGTCAGCAAAGAATGAAAAATAGAGCTACCATCTGATCCAGCAATCCCAGTTCTGGGCTTGTAAGAAGAAGAAATTTGTAAGAAGAGGTCCTTGAAAAAAGAGGAAATTTGGACACAGATACGCACAGAGGAAAGACCACATGAAGACACAGGGAGAAGGTGTTCGTCTACAAGCCAAGGAGAGAGGCCTCAGAAGAAATCAATCCTGCTGACACCTTGATCTCCAACTTGCAGCCTCCAGAGCTGTGAGAAAATGAATTTTGTTGTGCAAGCCACCCAGCCTGTGGTACTCTGTTAACAGCAGCCCTGGCACACTAAAACATGCTGTCATGGAATTCCCAACTTCACATCGACCAGAGCAGCAAACGAAGGTTAATATTATACCATGTCCATTAAATCATTTAACAAACATTTATTAAAAAAGCCCATCATGTGGGTGCTGTGAGAAAACCGACCAAAATTCTTGCCCTTGGGAAGCTTAACCTTTACAAACCAAGTATTTTGTTTCACAGAAGAGACTTTTTCCCTTTGCCAAAACAAAGCCAAACTGAGAATTTGCTATTACGAATCACATAAGCAACTCAGCAAGGATCAAACAAATCCTGGTGAGTGTGGACCATAAAAAGGGTACTTAATGTGAAAGAATAACTGAAAAACAAACATATTTCTACTTTTATTATTGAAACATAATGGGCAGCCCATGCGTTTGGACAAAGTAAGAGCCAGGATGAATCAGTGTTACAGGCTCAAGACAGCAAGTAAGTTTCTCTGTTGACTTTTCTCCAGGTTCATTTAAAAAATCAACATCTTAGTGGTTTTGTATCTTCTTACGGCTACTTAGATACCTCATGCATTAATTATCATCTTCCTCTTTAGAAAAAGAATAGCTGACTTCCTATTTGGAATAGTACTATCCGAACTGCTTATAATTCCACAATAAATACCCAGCTCGAGAAAACCGCAGCTTGTCTTTCTATTAGTATTTCTGCGGTGAGTGCAAATTTAAAAATGTAACATTGACAATGAACCTTCCCTGGACAAATACACACACACCAATGTTTACCTTGAGTAGCATAGCAACTGCTGCAAAATGTTTAGGGCCTACGGAGATTTATGCTGCAGCTTTCCTAGCCAAGGCATACAGGACATTTCAAACTGATAAGGGGGCTTCACTTCATTTATACCTAACAGAAGGGTTAGGAATGCGGATTAGGTTTTACTGTTGTAGTTATTAAAAACAAAAGAACAACAAAGTAATCATCCAGGTGTGGGAAGAGAAGAAAAAAGAAAAGTTCAGCCTTGCAGCCTTGCTTTACATCACTTTGAAAGGTGTCTCCAGTCTCCGTTACACCGTGTCAAGCTGATATATTGAATATAGGGCTGCCTTTTAAAGAGCTTAAGAAGCAGACGGGGCCTGCAGACAAAAATTTCTGCCAGGAACGACTGACGGGCAGTGCTGTAAAGACACAAGAATGCTCTGGAACAATTCATTTAAGCACGCTCCTTCCTCCTTTCCCCCTGCTCTTATCTGAATCTGTCCCAAAAGTTATCTGGGTTATGTTTTTAAATGATTTTAAAGCCAGCAAAGAAAATCAGATGCTTGCATTACTACTCCAGAACAGATGTTTTAATACTGTGTGGGTGAGGCAGATTATATATTTAAGTGAGAAATCCTAGGGAAAGTGGCCAAGTGTATTCATGTCGTGTCTTAACACTGAGCGGCGCTTACTCAGAGAGCATGGCAATGGAATAAACCTTGATTTGTCTACACAGCTGATCCCAGCGACCGTCCAGGCTGAAAAGGGAACTATGTTTACCCTCTAGCGCTTAAAAGCTGTCACGTCAAGGCTCAAACCTGAAGGTGACCTTCCCGGAGTTTCAGGGTTTCAGGCAAACCCTGAGTAGCAGCTGTGTTCTGTCTGGGCCCAAATATGGGAAAAGAGATGGCTAGCTTTGTTAAAAATTCCAAAAAAAAAAAAAAAAAAAAAAAAAAATGGAGCTGTGTTCTGTCTGGGCCCAAATATGGGAAAAGAGATGGCTAGCTTTGTTAAAAATTCAAAAAAAAAAAAAAAAAAAGAAGAAGAATGGTTATGTTATAAGCACAGTTTCTTACTAAATTAGTGGATGAGACTGTTAGTGGATGAGAGTGTTCCCTTCAGTGCGAAACTTGAGAACCACCGCCATCTGACTAGACTCACAAATTACAACACCATTACCCCAACTCCTCTGCGCCCAAAGCTCCTGGTCTGAGGTCACCCCAGTTAAAGGGTGGGAGGTCTCCTGGAAACCAGCGCTTGCCCGGGACAGCTGACTGCGGGCTGGTGAATCAGAGTCAACACACACAGTTTTCCACTTCCTAGGTAAAACCGTGAATCAGCAGTAATGATCCAGACTGAAAGCTAGGATTCCATGGGACAACTCAATAACACGGCACCAAGGACTCTTTCCGCAGTGGCATCTGCGGGCGAAGCCGCAATGAAGGGTCCTTTCCTACTGAGATTGTAAAAAGGATTCCTCCGAATCAAAAAATGTGACGGGCCCTAAAAAGCTGAGACAACGTCTACAGCTACTAGCGTTTGACGACAAAGCACCACGTGCCTCTTCCCTAATCTTGTTATATTGAATGCTTGCGGATTTGCTTTGTTTCAGCGCTCAAGAAAGGACCCACAGGAAGGCACTTCACAGGAAAGAGAAGGTGAGCTAACAAGAACTGTTAGAAGAAAAACACGCCTTCCCCGAAACACTAGAATTAATGTGCACCTCAAACCAGAATCCTTAAGGCTCTTTTTTACAGAAATTTCTCCTGCAGCTCCATATTTATTCAATGCACCATTTAACAGCCATTAAGGGAAATTTTCGGAACGCTTTGTGGGGATCTAGCTGAGAAATGGCGCCTGTATTGGTTGATATTTTCAATTATCCGTTCAGTAGGCTTAATAGTCAGATAAGACCCTCAGCCTCATTCAGATTTTATATGGGTGGAAGACTTCATCTGGGTCAAGAAACAATAGTATAAGTTATTTATTTTAAAATGGCTTGCCAGTATGAAGAGTGTGACCAAGTAGCTGAAACTGGGAGTAGTCATGAAAAATCCCTCAGAAAGTTACTTTGAGGGGAACAGTGAGATAATCTAATGGAAATAATTAGCGTGTACGTAAAGCACGAAGGTCCCCGATGACGCCCCACCCCTCAAGGCTGAATCTAACAGTCCATTTTCTGTCTCCAAGCTGACACCAGGCTCTGCAGACTTGCTTCCCACTTGGACAGATGCTTCTCCTTAGCTGTGCTTGCTGGGTCCACCCCACCTCCAGGCTGTCCATGCTTGGACCTCATCTATCTTCTGTCCGCGTTCCTTCCTTTAGTGACCCCCCTCCAACTTACACGCTACCACCATCCCCCTCTCTGTAACCTTACCCTGTGCTTCCTCAGTAAATGGACCCCATCGTGTGGAGTTGTTCTTTGCTTCTCTCCTGTGTCTTCACCCCGCATCCCACCTTATCTCGGCTCTACCATCAGACTAGGGTTAGAATCTGTGATCCTGATTTATGGTAAGAAATATGGATTTGGTCTTCATCCTGTTTCTTCAGAGTTCCTAAAACCCTTGGAATTGCCGAAGTGATGAGAGCAATAAGGGTGTCTTTTGTGGTGTTAAGGAGATGACTCTTGGCCACACCTAAGGATGGGGGCTGCTTGCCAGGAGAACCAACCAGGTGAGGGGGGTTTGAACTTTCAAGTCTCTGGTCACCCCTCCTGCCCCCCGTATTCCCCCCCACCCGTGCCCCGTCAAGGAGGCAAGAGGACCAGGTGGGTGAACCTAACGTCAATGGCCAATGATTTGACCAATAAAGCCTATGTAATGAAGCCTCCATGAAAACCCAAAAGGATGGGGTTCGTAGAGCTTCTGGGTTGGTGAACATGTGGAGATTTGGGGAGAGTCGTGCCTGGATGGGGCACAGAAGCCTGGAGCCCTTTCCCCATATCCCGCCCTGTGCATCCATCTTTCTGTTCTGAGCGACATCCTTTTATAATAAACTGATAATCTAGTAAGTAAAATGCTTCTCTGAGTTCTCTGAGCCATTCCAGCAAATTAATGGAACCTGAGGAGGGGACCATGGGTCAGAGCACAGGTAGCAACCTGTATTCATGACTGCCAGCCGAAATCGGAGGGAATTGTTGGAACCTCCCACGTGTAGCTGGTGGGTCAGAAGCCCAGGTAACAGCCGGGGCTTGTGCCTGGTCTCTGAGGCCGGGAGGGAAGCAGTCTTGTAGGACTGAGCTCTTAACCTGAGGGCTCTGAGTTGAGTGGAAGGTGGTTCCCCCAGCTGGTGCTGGGGCATTGCTGCCAACACTGAACTTGGTCTCGGGACACCCCAAAGAGGATCTGAGCGCTTTTCACCACTTCCGCTGCTACCATCCTATCATCCAAGCCACCACCTGCAACAGCCTTCTAGCTGGCCTCCCTGTTTTCTTTTGCCTTTCCCTTTGTTGACTAAATTTACACAATTCTACGCCAGATGGTCCATAGGGTACAGTAAAAATACTAATTTTTAAGTTTGACTTTTCCAGAAATATATATCTGCTTTCAAACATTATACTTTTACAAAACAGCCTTGTTTGAAAGATGCTAATAGATTACTCACAGTGGAGCCCAATGGGAGAGGTTTGTACAGATTCCATAAACCTCTGTAGACTCCTTACGCCTCCTGAAATCTGCCCCTCCCCTCCCCTCCCCTGGCATCCTTCCTTCCATCGGGTGGAAGGCACTCCCCAGGCCTCCTGCAGAGAGCAGATGGTGGAAAAGATGGTCTCTTCTTCAAAGTAGGGGAGCCATACCCACCGGCCAAAGAAAACGGAGCATCTGCGTAAATTACACAATGAACATTTCATTTATGTGTTTCTCTAGGGATCAACGTTTCAAGCGGGGATGATACTACCTACCTCAGAAAATTTTTAAGAATTAAGTAAAACAGTATCACTAAAAATTTTAATAAACAGTTAAGCCTTGTACAGACTTAGGAATTATCATACACATTTTTAACTGTACATTTCCTCGTCCCCACTATGTCAGTTTTACTCAAGATAAACAATTATCTTTAAAAGTTTAGTTCCTGGGGACTTCCCTGGTGGCTCAGTGGTTAGGAATCCACCTGCCAATGCAGGGGAAAAGGGTTCGAGCCCTGGTCTGGGAAGATCCCACATGCCGCAGAACAACGAAGCCCGTGCGCCACAATTACTGAGCCCACGTGCCACAACTACTGAAGCCCGCGCACCTAGAGCCCGTGCTCCACAACAAGAGGAGCCACCGCAGTGAGAAGCCCACGCACCCCAATGAAGAGTAGCCCCGGCTCGCCACAACTAGAGAAAGCCCGCGTGCAGCAACGAAGACCCAATGCAGCCAAAAACCAATCAATCAATCAATCAATAAATCAATAAGTAAATTACAAAATTTAGTTCCTGATTTATGTTGTTTTGTGCTATATGGAGTGACATTAGCTATTTAGTCTATGTTCATTGATACCCCGCCCAACATTCTTATAACACTGACACGGCTTGCCCTGCACCACAGGGAAAACCCTTGTTCAAACTTCTTTCTCTCCTAAAATAGATTTATATTCAGTAGCTATTCTGGGGAGTGAAATGGGCATTTTAGAACAACAAGTTCAGTAAATGCACGTCTAGGTATGTTCGTGGCCATGAAAAACTCTATGCTGAGAAACTTAAAAAAAAAAAACGCATAATAATGTTCGTAACTAACATCTCTAGTTTTCAGTTTTCTGAATTCATATTTCTTGCCTAAAAAGTCTTTATATGAGGGCTTCTCTGGTGGCGCAGTGGTTGAGAATCTGCCTGCTAATGCAGGGGACACGGGTTCGAGCCCTGGTCTGGGAGGATCCCACAAGCCATGGAGCAAGTAGGCCCGTGAGCCACAACTACTGAGACTGCACGTCTGGAGCCCGTGCTCCGCAACAAGAGAGGCCACGATAGTGAGAGGCCCGCACAGCACGATGACGAGTGGCCCCCGCTCGCCGCAACAAGAGAAAGCCCTCGCACAGAAACGAAGACTCAACACAGCAAAAATAAATAAAGTAATAATAAAAAAAAAAGTCTTTATATGAAATGAGACAAATAGAAACCCCACCAAAAGCGCAGGATTTCACTAGTCAGGCGCACCGTGTAACTGCGTCTTAACTACAGTGTGTGGCATTGTATTAACACAAACTTCTATAAAGTAACTAGTCAGCATGCAGTGTTCATGTCAGCCATGGAGAAAGATAAAGAACAATTATTTTATCGAGTGTGAAGTCATTGTCTTTCGCAATCGCAATTGCTCCGTGACATTCCTATTACGCTACAAAGTCTTCAGTGACTGTCCACACATCCCAACATCTCCAAAAAATAAAAGTATAAGCAGTTATATGTTCTTTCATCATGTTCTTTAGCGCTGGCCACTGCACTAAAATGAAAGTGTGTCACGTGGTCAGCATTCTGGGCAGGTCAAAAAAAAAAAAATCACACAAGGCGAAAAAAAAAAATTTTGTGAAAAGTTGCTACCATCATCCCCAAATACACCTGAGATGTCTTTTCCTTCTGTTGATAGAAGCAAGACATGGCTTTGAAAATCGGGACACATGAAAGTAACATCATTCTGCAAACTGGACTGTACGACTCAGGTGCTTGCAGGAAGCGAAGATGACGAACAGCCACTGAGCTTCTGATGGGCAAACCTACGTCCGTGCATAAGGACTGCAACAGCGTTTAAAAACTAAGTGCCAGGAGAGCAACTGACTCTGCCTGAAAAAATCAGGGGAGACTACAAAGAAGAGATGAAAGTTAACCTAGAGCTCAGAGAACAAGAAAGCACTTAGACGAGGAGAACACTTTGGATATTTACAAAGAACCCGAACTGGGAAACAGAAAGGTGATGGGTTAAAAGGAAGAGGAAGGGCAGCAGAGGCACTGCCATCGGGTGGGAGAGCAGGTGTGGTGGTGGGTGGACAGACAGACCGAGGTCTGATCAGGACGCCTCTGTGTGTGCCAAGCTCCACAAGCAGCAGGAGAGTGAGAGAGATTGTTAAGAAAGGTAGGATACGATCACGTTCTTTTTCTTGGTCTTTCTACGTGAGGAGGTGTCCTAGATTGGGGGAAAGGGCGCGTAGACTCTGGCGGAGCCATAAACAAGGCTTCGGGCTTGAAGCTCTGCCCATGCTGCTTCCCCGCGGTGGGAATTGCCTCGTTCCCTTCTGCACCGGGCTCCCCACTGCTCATCCATGAAGACTCAGCTCATCCAGGAGGCTGTCACCAGCCAGACTTCTCTCTCCATCCACTATCGCTGGGCTACCTGCCCTTCTCTGATCCCATGTCTCTAGCACCACACTGACTTGAAACTATTGCACATCTCCTTCAGGGCAGAGGACAAGCCTCATGTCTCCTGGATAATGTTTTGGTTTTATTTTCATTAATTAATTCATTTATTTATTTATTTTTGGCTGCACTGGGTCTTTGTTGCTGTGTGCGGGCTTTCTCTAGTTGCGGCGAGCGGGGGCTACTCTTCGTTGCGGTGTGCTGGCTTATCATTGCGGTGGCTCCTCTTGTTGTGGAGCACAGGCTCTAGGCATGCGGGCTTCAGCAGTTGTGGCACGCAGGCTCAGTAGTTGTGGCTCGCGGGCTCTAGAGTGCAGGCTCAGTAGTTGTGGCTCGTTGACTCAGTAGTTGTGGCACACAGGCTCAGTAGTTGTGGCTCGCGGGCTCTAGAGTGCAGGCTCAGTAGTTGTGGCTCGTTGACTCAGTAGTTGTGGCACACAGGCTCAGTAGTTGTGGCTCGCGGGCTCTAGAGTGCAGGCTCGGTAGCTGTGGTGCACGGGCTTCAGTAGTTGTGGCTCATGGGCTCTAGAGAGCAGGCTCAGTAGTTGTGGTAAATGGGCTTAGTTGCTCCGCAGCATGTGGGATCTTCCTAGACCAGGGCTCAAACCCATGTCCCCTGCATTGGCAGGCGGATTCTTAACCACTGCGCCCCCAGGGAAGTCCCTCTCCTGGATAATGTTGATCCCTAATGGCTTTTAGGGTCTGGCAGAAATACATCAACGGAACGCTGAAGAAAGAGTATATGCTATGAACTGATACCCACCGTGAGGAAGGGAAAGAAGGGTGTCAAAGCACTTGACTGTGGTTGCATCAACGGGATCTGGTAGCTGATGGAGTAGAGGGAAAGGGGGGAAAGGGTCCTGCGTGACCTCAAGTACTTCCAGCTTCAGAGAGTGGGCTGCCCATGACATACTTATCCAGGGTACACAAAACAGGTAAGGATGGAAGAAAGAAAACGTTCAGCTTGGGGCATCTGACGGAGAGGAGTGGCGGCCACCCATCCCTGACATCACATATGCAGGACTGGCCATCGATGGAAACTGACAGTCATTCACAGGTATATGTTGGTTACAGCCATGGAGTAAGACTGCAAGAAAAATGAGATTATCAAGGGGAGGAAATCGGGATTTCCCAGCACGTAGCTGCGATGCTGAGGCAGGGGGGCTGGCACTGGTTCCCGGAACACCGGAGTCAAAAGGGCTGAAGGGCGCCTGAGGCACCAGTGGTCCTGCAGCGAGAGAAGGGAGATTTGACAAGTGAGATGGGCAACATTAAGGTGACAGAAGGCCAAGGAGAGGGATGCTAACAGGCCACTGTAGTCACCAAATAGGTGGCCTTCTGTGTCCTTGGACTTACTGACCTTTCACTGGAGGAGGTGAGGAAGAAAGAGGGCCTTCCCGGGAAAGGAGCATCAGTGCAGGAGTGAGAACTGGGTTCAGGTGGACAGTGAGAATGAGGGAGAATGTGGATTTATGGGCAGGTTGATTAGAAGAAGGCTTAATAGAATAAGGGGAGAAATCTGTGTGTATTTCCAATCAGAATACAAGAGGCCTAATGACGAAGGGCAACTTGAATACAGAAGAATTCATAACCACTGCAGGTAGAGAGCGGGCAAGAATATCCCTCCCATAAACCACAGGGAAACAGAGTAAAGTGTCACAGCATCTCTGAAGGACAACTTGATGGTATTTTCTAAGATCTTATAAGTTTATATTCAGAAATTTATCCTAAGGAAATAATCAGAGGTATAATCCAAGGATATTTTCTGTAGCGATATGACGAGGGAAGAGTAAGATTAAAATGAAATAAAAAACTTAAATGTTCACCAAAGGAAGATTGTTTAAAATGGGATTATACTGTATGTATGAACCATGGTCCGTCATACTGCCAATACTTTTCAGTGTACATAGAACAGTGCAGAAATGAGCTCTAACAGCATAGGGATTAAGATTGCCCCTGTAAGCTAAACTATAAAGCAAACAACAATTGACATCACACATAGGCTGAGAGAGAACAGGCAGCCTGAGATCTCCTTCGCTGCTCCCTAATTTAAAATTAATAAACATCTAAAAGTAGACTCTCTGGGGACTTCCCTGGTGGTCCAGTGGTTAAGAATCCACCTTCCAATGCAGGGGGTGCGGGTTTGATCCCTGATCAGGGAACTAAGATCCCACATGCCGCGGGGCAACGAAGCCCATGCGCTGCAACTACTGAGCTCGCACATTCTGCAGCCCGCACGCCGCAATGAAGAGCCCGCGCTGCAGTGAAAGATGCCCCATGCCGCAACTAAGATCCAATGCAGCCAAATAAATAAAGAAATAAAAAGAATCCTTAAAAAAAAGCAGACTCCCCAGTCATCACCCTGATAAGCAGGGCACCTCCTGGATGCATGTATCTTCCTGAACGGAAGCAGGAGCATTGAAGGAAGGGGGTTACTGGACAGCTTTGTCTGTAAGTGAGAGAGGTTGACAGTGTGATTCTAAAGAGTGCAACAGTCACACATATACAGAAGGTAAAACTCTTCCAACCAGAGTCAACTAACGGGGTTACTAAAACAACCAGCAGATTTCTGCACTAGAATTTCTAGACTACTCAGGAGAGGCCAAGTCACAGTTGAGTTTAACAAGGTAAATGTACAGATATCCTCCCACATTTTTTTCTTTGTCTTGTCCTTACCCTGCAACTCTGCTCTGCCGACCTTTGCCCTAAGCATCCTGTGCTCTGGAACCTTCTTTACACCCCTCACCCCTACCCTGCTCCCTAAAAATCCTCATTGTTTCAGCTGATTTCAGAGAGAGGACTGAGGGACTAAAACATGTCAAAGTGTTAGTAAAAGCTAACACTTTTACTCTATAAAAAGTAGATACAACCACAATTAATAGCATCTTAATTATGCAATTAGGATAATACATACACTCATTCAATCATTTTTATTCGCTAATTTGGGCAGCCCTAAGTTGGAGAGTTTCAAGCAAAGGCGTGTTATTATTTGACTATGTTTGAAAAGGGTCATACCCCCTGCTGTGCTGAAAGCAGACTTCAGGAAGGCACTTCGCAGGTAATGCCAGTAAAATCCAAATGGAAACATTGAGGAGGCATGTGGATGTTCAAAAAAGGGTTTTAGCTGAGACACGGGCTGGATGTACAAATTTCGGAGCCAATGACTTCTGGATTGTATGAAAAGCCATGCGACGGGCTGAGCTTGCCGAATGAGTGAGTTTTGGTGAGGAAGAGGTAAGTATCATGGCTTCCAAGCCTGGCTAGAGAGGTCCTGATTAAAAAAGGGCCGTGACCCTAGGGATACTCCCATAATTCCGTGTCCAAGGAGGAAGGGGGAAACAGTACAGGGAACTGAGTTAGGAGGAAACTGGAACGGGTGTAACGATCTAGAAAGCAGGCGAAAAAGTGTTCAGCGGGAAAAGATAAAGGATCAGCTGTGTCCAACACTGATGACAGGTCTGATCAGAGAATCGGACACTCGATTTAGCAATGCCTGTACGACAGCATTGTACATGGGGCACTCCAGCATCCTCAGATTTTGGTCCCCGATGGGGTCCTGGAAGAAATTGCCCTGGACCCTGAGGGACGACTGCGTGCACTCTTTGGAGACGTTTCAGGTGTGATTTTGGTAGAGGGAGGGGGTGAAAAGCTTGAGGAGGGTGAGTTGAGGAGGGAATAAAAACAGAGACAGCAAACACAAAGGACAGTTGAGAGGCGCTGCTGACCGCAGAGCAGACGGCAGGATTGGTAGTGGGATGGGGACATGGGGTCAGGAGGACCTCTTCTTATTATTGGAGAAATAACAGCCTACTCGTATGCTGAGGGACGTGGGCCAATAAAAGGTCAAAAACATAAGATGGGGCTTCCCTGGTGGCGCAGTGGTTGAGAGTCCGCCTGCCGATGCAGGGGACACGGGTTCGTGCCCCGGTCCGGGAAGATCCCACGTGCCGCGGAGCGGCTGGGCCCGTGAGCCGTGGCCGCGGAGCCTGCGCGTCCGGAGCCTGCGCTCCGCAGCGGGAGAGGCCGCGACAGTGAGAGGCCCGCGTACCGCGAAACAAAAACAACAACAACAACAAAACATTAAGATGGTGCAAGAGAGAGAGCGAGGTGCTGGAGCCCCCCGAGTAGACGCAGATAAGAGGGAGGGGGTCAGGCAGGCACGGGCTCCCCAAGGTTCCCCCAAGGCTGCAGGCAGGAGGACCAGGTGGGTAAAGTGCAGGCTGAGAGCTCGTGATCGCTGCTGTTCTCTTTGTGAAACGGGAAGCAGAAGCGTCTTCTGAGAGCGAGGAAAGAGGAGAAGGTGCTCAAGGTGTTAACAGAAGATATTGTCCAGTGGAGTCGTTGGGATGGAGGGCGGACGGAGAAGGTGTAGAATGACTGCCCAGCAGCACAAGAGGATGTGTGACTCTAACCTAAATGCAGAGATTATGGTACTGAGCGAAGCCACTCAGACAGAGAAAGACAAATACCGCATGACATCACTCACATGTGGAACCTAACATATGACACAAAGGAACTGATCTGCCAAACAGATACAGACTCACAGACACAGAGAACAGACTTGTGGTTGCCAAGGGGGAGGATTGGCAATTCGGGACTCGCAGATGCAAACTAGCGTGTGTATAGGAGGGATAAACAACAAGGTCCTACTGTAAAGCACAGGGAACTATATTCAGTGTTCGGTGACAACCCGTCATGGAAAAGAGTATGAAAAAGAATATATCTGTATAACTGAATCACTTTGCTGCACAGCAGAAATTAGCACAACGCTATAAATCAACTACACTTCAATAGAATATTAAAATAAAATAAAATAAAAGCACCATCAGTCAGAATGACAACAGGGTTTCCTTCCTGGACTCCATGAAGGGTGTGGGGCACGATCTTGTGGTTGGGTGTTTCCAGAGCTTTCTTACGTCAGGTGCATTTGCCAAAAGTCACCAGTAAGGGGTCAAAAGTAGGCACACACTGGGCTGATACGGGTGGAGACCAGCCCGGAGCAAACGCTGAGCAGAGAGGACACAAAGAAATGGTTAACTCAGGGAAGAACGTCGCGGGTCCAGAATCACTGCACCCTCCCAGGTGCCCTGAACTTCAGAATGCTGTCGCTGCGGCCCTTTAAGAACTTGACTAAGATTCAACAAGAGTCGAAGCTTATCTCTTTTAGAGATTTTTAATGACAAACTGATAACAAGAAGCTTTTATGAAAACATTCATTTCAGCATCAGAAACTCAGCCAGGCCCAGACTCCTTCATTGAATTGAGCATCTGGCTAATTTAGTCATCACTGTGAATTCAACGTTACCTCTTATTCAATGTGAAAAAATGCTGAAATTCAATTTATAATTTTAATCATTTTCTAACCAATTCACTTCAAAGAAGGGTATCTGTTTAAAAGTATTAACTTCATGGCGAACTTGAAACTTTGCACATAAGCAGTATAATTTGAGATAAATCAGCTTTAAAGACTTTCACTTAAGTCTGGTCACATGAATATTCATGCAGTGAACACGATGCCACTTTTTTTTTTCCTGTGTTTCACAAATGGTTACTCTCAAATGATTTATCTTTCTAAATGTCTTTCCTAGTCACTGACGTGGAAATACTTTCCTGCTTCTGATGATTTTATGCAGAATATATGGAAATAATTATATAGTGGTCCCAGCAAAACTGTGGTTTAGATGCTCTGATCAGCTGTCATTTCAGCTTTGCTACTGCGACTCACAGTCTAGGAAGTGGTTAGTTTTGTTCTGGGGTTGAAAGTATAGAATTATATATTTGTTGATGCTGGGCTAACCTCTTTCTTTGATATTCAGAGCAGGGCATAATCCTGTATCCACTGAGTAAAGCAGTTTCTTAGAGAACTTTGGAAATACTTGGGTTTTACTGAGTGCACTACTGCCACCTGAAAGCACTGATTTCCTGTGCTAGCCAAGCTGGATGAAGCTGGTCAGATGTGAGGTTTTCCCTCTAACCCAACACAGAGTGCAGACAGAAAACTGGAGGAATCTTAAACAGGAGAGTCCAGAAAAGTTGTTTTTCTGATTTCACTAAAGAGTAAATGTACAAAATAAGGGTAAGGCCCACATTTCTTCACTTGAAAACTATGTACTCTGAAATGGTCAATGATGTACACATTGGCTTTTTAAAATATTTATACAAAATTTTACATAAGACAGGAGACTCAGAGAAACCAAAAGTATCTACGTGGGATGGGGGTACGGAGGTTGGTCATGAGTACAAAATACATAACAACCACCAGAAGGCTGTGGGCTTTTTGCAAGCTCTTCATGGACATAAGCACACACACACGCACACCCTCTAGAACCACTGACATTTCTCCCACTGAAAATTAGGTCACTTGAGGCATGGCTAACAAACAGAAACGGAAGAAGCTGAGGATTTATAGCATCTGGAGCAGTGAATATAGGACACATCACTTAAGACTGGAAAAGATATTCTGAGGCAACGCGGTATCATGGAAAGAACAGGGAATCTTGAATCCAAAAATCTAGGCATGGACCTGGATCCACCCTGTATTATTTGTGGGTGTGACCATTAGCAAATCATTTATTTTCTCTGTGTTTTAGAGTATTTGTCTGTGCCGGGGATAATAATAAGACATAAGCTACCTAATTTACTGGGTTGTTTTGAAGTTCAAATCAGATAATGTGCATAAATATATTTCATAAGCTAACAGGTGATTATGCATCACTAGTGATGGAGAAAGTCATAAAATTATTGCAGGCAGTATCAAAGGAAAGATTAGGACCAGTAAGAGGGAGTTAAGAGAACAAAGATTTTCGCTTAATATAAAAAAGAAATTTCTAAAAACAACACTGTTTAAAAGCAGAGTGGCCTCAACAGCTTAAAAGACAATGAATTCATAAGTTTTGCATCAAAGTCACAAAGTCATTTTGTTTGGGAAACAAAAGAGTTTTGAACCAGATGCAAGTTATGCAAAATTAATAGATAAGGGCCTTCCACGTTTGAAACTCTATGAACTTGGTTAGACTAAAAATATTCAAATATTAATAATACAAAGAATCTTTGCCCTAAGTCGGCCACCAGGAGCCACTGCTTTGTGTCCTGCAAATCCTACCCACCCCAAACTTTCTAAATAAAAATACTAAGTTCAAGAAGTAAGCACAGGAATTTGCACCAATTATTTATTGAGATTTTAAAAATCACAGTTACCTGTGTTAAAGTAAACATGTTAATGCATGTAAAAGTATTGTGTGACTGGAAACTTATGTGATATTAACCTAGGTATAGATACTATGGTGCTTTACTAAGAAATGAGCAATTCAGTTAATTAACAGGGTAGGAACTTGGACATTTTTATATTACTTCATATAGCCTGAATCTCTTTTCCTGTCCCGCTTTTAAATTTTAGTTCCTAAGTAAGCATCACTCTCATACCTTCAAAGTGACAGTGATTTCTTGGGCAAACCACCAAGGTTTTTCCCAGGATCAGCATTCTGAATGGGCCCAGGGCTATGCCTTCCTGGCTTCATGCTCCAGGGCTTGATTTATTTACAACAGAATACAGAGGCTGGCATCTTTCCAGCCAGTGCTACTAATGACGGTGCTACTGGCTATCATGGGAACACCTGCCTGCCACCAGAACACCCAGGAAAGATGTTATTTATCACTCATTCACCCGCTTAAAATTTTGGAGTGCTTTCTATGAGCCAGGTACCCTGCTAGGAAGGGAGACTACAACAGTGACTAAGACAGTTGTGCAGGGCAAGGCATTTAGATGAACTGTAGTGATCCCTGCAAAAAAAAAAAAAAAAAGTATAATTATTATGGTTTACATTCAATTTGTGATACTGTAAAAATTAATAAACAGAAAACCTCAATTAAAATAGAGTCACAAGGCCGGAAGAAGTTTGTCTCACACCCTATAACTAGCCTATAGCCCAGCAAAAAAGAAAAGGACTCCCCTGCTCGCCCAGCAAGAACTCAGCCAACGAAAAGCCAAGACACTTTGGAACTCTTGGCTCGTTCGGTGGTCTCTGGGCTTACGACAGCCCTCGCAGCTTCCTGTCCCCTCTTTAAAAGAGATCTACTCTCCTTGCTGTGCAGGGACCTGCGTGTGCCTTGCCAAGGTTGCAGAACCCCAGATGCAATTCTTTGGTGATCCCAAATACATCTATTTTTGCTGCAGAACTAAGGAAGTCTCATGCTCTACAACTAGCCTAGCCCCACAGGAAGAAAAAGTCTATTTGCTTTAGATCAACAAAACATTTATAAGGGGGCTTCCCTTGTGGCGCAGCGGTTGAGAGTCCGCCTGCCGATGCAGGGGACGCGGGTTCGCGCCCCGGTCCGGGAAGATCCCACATGCCGCGGAGCGGCTGGGCCCGTGAGCCATGGCCGCTGAGCCTGCGCGTCTGGAGCCTGTGCTGAGAGAGAGAGAGAGAAAGAAAAGAAAAAAAGAAAGAAAGAAAGAAAAAAAAAAAAAAAAAAAAAAAAACATTTATAAGGAACTTTGAAATTTGAAAATGACCACATTGAGTTTGATGTGCCTTTAAAACATCCAAGCCAAGAGGCCCCGAAAATGAATTTTCTTTTATATCAAGAGTATAGTAACAACAGCTTTAGGAAAGCAAAAAGCAAAACAGGAAATAATGTGAAAAATGAAACAAAATGACCTAACAAGTAAGGGTTATTTAAAATAAGGCTTGGGCTTCCCTGGTGGCGCAGTGGTTGAGAGTCCGCCTGCCGATGCAGGGGATACGGGTTCGTGCCCCGGTCTGGGAAGATCCCACATGCCGTGGAGCGGCTGGGCCCGTGAGCCATGGCCGTTGAGCCTGCTCGTCCGGAGCCTGTGCTCCACAATGGGAGAGGCCACAACAGTGAGAGGCCCACATACCGCAAAAAAATAAAAAAAAATAAAAAAAAAATAAAATAAGGCTTGAGTTCTAAAGAATTGACTCACATGTTGGCTGGCGGAAAATCTGCTAAATACAAAGCAGTGCCAACAAAGATTTTATAGCAGTTAAATAAATCTTAAAAACAAAGGTTTACGTATTAATTATTTAGCTTTAATTATTAGCAATTACGTAACGCCCAACAGAATTGTTCTAAAGGTAGTAAAATATGTTAGTAGCAGTAACTTTACACAGATGCAATACAAAAGCAAGTCTTAAAACAAATTAAAAATGTGCATTCACTACATAGTACATATAGCTACAGTAGCAACAATGTAATACCCTGTCTGTCTTGGGCCTGAAAGCCTAATCTCCATTTGGCCATCAACTTTCAAATCTATTCTAGGAAGGCCTGGAAACTTTGTACGCCTAATGAAACCCTCCCGTTTATTATTCATAGAGATCAAAAGGGCTATGTGAAAAGCAGTTTCACCATGGTTAACATCTGTAAATATTTCCTCTCAATCCCAAGGGTCAAGAAAAAAAGTCTAGCATCTTTGCCCATACTTAAAACAAATGTGACAAGAGACTGAAATTCTTAATGTTCTCAAAAGTAGAGCATTGACAGGAAAATGATTCAGTAAGTATTAATATCTGTATGATTTAGATATGGATAAAAGATTGAAAAAAATACAGATTTCATTGGAGTAATAATCCAAATATATGAAGAAAAATACAATTGTTATGAATACAACTTACTCAGAGTAAGAATAAAATGGCAATGCTGTGGGATGCTTGAGACAATTTGGAATTGAATTAAGACCTAAAAGTCACACTCCATACAAAATATTTTGCTTTAATTATATACCATTACATAGGACATTGTTCTAAAAGTAATAAAAGATGTTAGGAGCAGTCACCTTACACAGATGCAAGACAAAGGTAAAAACCACAGAGCAGAAGATTTAAAAACAAAAACCAACACATCAAAATTAGAAAAACGCAGATGAGCAGGGGAACAGAAGAGCACACATGAGCAGAGAAATATTTTGAAACTAAAGCATCTTCCAAGCAAAATGTCTCAACTGAGTGACAAGTTATTTTTACCGAAAGTGCTTTATCTTCAAGCAGAAGTGTCATTAATACACAGAGAGTAAATACCATGAAAGGCCCCATTTCATGTCATGTGCATAGCTCAGGAAGCCCAGAGACCTGTCTAAACCATGAAAAACGGTGCTTTCCAAAACCTTTCATCTGTGTTTCCAGTTGGACCGTGGACGGCACAGAGAACTAATTCAAACCCCATCTTCATGAGTTGGCCCTGAGACAGCTTCCCACCCCAGCTCCAGCCTCTGCTCTGGTGTCACTGAAAACGCACAGAGAACTGCAGCGTGTGCAAGAAGCCATGTCCTTCCCTCGTGCGGATGGCCGTCGGCACCAAACAGTCGCGGGGGACAGGTGGGCCCTGGACTGCTGATTCAGGAACTGCTAAGTGAACCCTAAATTCCTGCACTAGAAGATGGATGAGCTCTTCAAATGCCAAGCGCGGAAGCAAACTAAGCCAAGAGTGCATCATCGCAAACAAGCTGTGCATTTAAATACCGTAGACTACAGGGAAGCATTCAATCCATAGTTCCTATCGTCATTCAGGTGTCAGTACAATTCTGAGAAGTCACCATCAAGCACAATCTCCCAAAGGAGTAACTTTTCAACAGGTCAACACTGATGAAAGACCCTGAGTCTCCATTTCCCAAAATCCATGGGACATTTTGCAGGGGATCACGGAAAGCGTTCTTTAACATCAATTTTGGGGATTTTAAGAATGAATTCTTAAGTATTTTAGCATAATATGGTACTTTCCCAGGAAGGTGAGTAAAATGGTCCAAAGCCCTACTCTTCCATCTACAAATGATGCATCTTTTACAATTGAGGTCAGATTTCTCCAACTCAAGTTGTGACGTGTTTAGTGGGTTGTGAAACTGACCTAGTACATTTAACTAGCATTCTTTACAAAAAAAGAAATGGAAGGCCAAAAAGTCGGGTTAACTTACAGAAGAGTTGAAAAACAAAACAAAACAACAACAACAAAATGGCATTTTCCCAAGTGAGGAAAGGGTGAGAAAGTATAGACAAAATTCTGAAATACTAACTTTGAAAATAACAAAAGTCAAGCAGTTGTTTAGGATAAGGAGCATTTAGGAAGAGGAAAGAAAGAGAGAAAGAGAGAGAGAGAGAGAGAGAAAGAGAGAAAGAGAGAAGGAAAGAGGGAAAGAAAGGAAAGAAGGAAAGAAGGAAAGAAAGAAAGAAAGAGGAAGGAAGGAAGAAAGAAAAAGGAAGGAAGGAGGGAGGGAGGAAGAGGAAAGCCTGCTCCACCATTACTTTGGTAAATATCTAATATTTTTCATAAGCTATTTTATGTTTTCAGTAAGATAAAAACATCTCTTCCTAAATCTTCGTCGGGAGTTCTCTGTAAAGGATATTCTAGGAGAACTCTATAAATTTCTCTATAAAGGATATTCCGAGTGAGTCGGAAACTCACTCCTTCAAACTAAGTAACTTCCAGATGCCATGCTCTTCTCTGCAGCTTGAAAAACAGCAAAGCTAAATCACAGGAAAAATTACGGAAGAGAATAAAAATGCATTAAATGTCTAATTTGTGCCAGGCGTGTGGTTCCCACTCTGACAGCCATACGAAGACACAGTTACGACTACATTTCTACTGGCCACACTCATTTAATTTACAGTTTCCCAATGACACACTATCAGGCAGTGTCAATATCAAAACGGAACAAAGGATGAGAGTCCTTACCTTAACTGACCTTCACTTGACTGGCTTCCTGGTTTAGGTAGCTTTCCTATCACGCAAAGCACGCTGACCGATGACGCCCACAACTAACTGAACGCTACTGGCATCCTTTCTGCTCTTTCCAGTTGGATTCTACACCTACCAAGAGACAGTTGTATTGTTCCCCAAACTACTCCTATCAGTAGTACCTGTTACTGTAATGCTCCTTATTTAAATATTATGTAACCCAATCAAACAGAGCAGTTGTCTCTTTGAAAACTTAGGTAATTGGGAAGGATTCCATCCAAAATGAGTTACTATACAAAGTTGCTATTCAAGCAGGTATGAGAGAGAAAACAAACATTTAGGGGGGAAAACCTCACAACAGCTTAATGGAATTCTGCACTTAGATTGCATTGAAAGCTACCTTTGACTTCTCATTTTTTACTTAAAGACATACAAACTGAAAGTCAATATTAAGGCATTGCAGCTATGATTTTTGAAAGAAATACAGCAAGTTTCCAAGTAGCATATCCCTACTTAAATAAAAGGTCTTGGCTTAAACAGAAAGTAGTGAAGTTAAAATTAAATGCTTATAGAATAAACAGCAATGTCCCACTGTAGAGCACAGGGAACTATATTCAATGTCCTGTGGTAAACCATCATGGAAAAGGATATAAAGTTATACATCTATATCTACATTATCTATATGTATAACTGAATTACTTTGCTGTACACCAGAAACTAACAGAATATTGTAAATCAACTATCCTTCAATAAAATAAATTTTTTAAAATTTAAAAATTTAGAAAATTAAGTGCCATTGTTAGGACTCTCCTTCTGAGCTCTCTACCAGCTAATGGACGAGCTACCAGCCCCCAAGGCATTCAGGAGCTGCATTCCACAGAATTCTAAAATTTAAAAATACCTGGAAAATATCACATGTTACTATATTTTGCTTTTGTAATAGTTTAAGTTTTACATATTGTACAGTTACATTTACTATGTAAATACTCCCACATACCATACCTGTTGGAACCGCATTATACAGATTTCGCATGAGAAGAGACCAAGTAGCACTGAAGTCATCAATCTCTTCTGGAGAGATGAAGGGCTTTTAAAGCAATCAGTTCTGAATCTTGACATCGGTTTAAAGCTATAGATTATATCTTGAGCTCTCAGCATCCTAAAACTTCATTAATCTCTGTCTCAGAGGCAGCAGACCCTTATTCATGGATTTATTTATAGTGACTATTTACGTTTCATACATTCACTCTGAATCCCACATCCAGAGGGGTGATTTGTGGTATTACTTTTGATTTTATAAGCTTTAATCTATGATAGATGTTCCACTCTAAAATGCTGCAAAAACGGTTCTGCACCACACTACAGAATTTCAGATGAACATTATAAGATCACCTAGTTCAGGACAGAAATTCTTCTCATGGCCGAGGCTGATGTTCTGAAGCCATTTCGTGATACAAAAGTATGTGCTCTTTCTTGATTGAGCCATTTTAAAAACTGTCTATTAATCAAACGCCCTTTTAGCTTTTATTTGTAAAAGTCTTTTCATATAGCACTTTCATGTAATACCTACTACAGTGTTGTGTATTTTCAGTCAAAAATTTCTTCTTGAGGTCGGTGGGCTGTAAGTGTCACTTGCTAAGTTGTGATATTGTTCTATGTACGGTCATGCATGAAGCTAACCCTTGGAGAAAACCAGGTGAAGGGTGTACAGGACCTTTCTTACAGATGAATGTCAATTTACAATTATCTCAAAATAAAATGTTAATAAAGTTCTTATTGAGCAAAAGTTGATTAGGGGATATCACGTACTATGGTTGAAATTCATGGTTTGACTATCATTTTTTCCTGTTTATTTGCTCTGAACCTTAGGCAAGCTGCATTCTTTCTCGGCATGCTTCCTCACAGGTAAAATGGGAATCATTTCCCATAGTTATTATAAAGAATAAATGAGGGAATTCCCTGGTGGTCCAGTGGTTAGGACTCGGTGCTTTCACTGCCGGGGCCTGGCTTCCACCCCTGGTTGGGGAACTAAGATCCCTCAAGCTATGGTGCGTAGCCAAAAAAAAGAAACGAAATGACATATATCAAGAATCCAATACGGTAGCAGATGTTACAGAAATGGTTTGTACTACGATTATTCATGTTGGTAGACTGGACTTTTTAAAATCAGCTTGATACAAAACTACAGTTAAAATACAAAATTCCATCTACCTTCAAGTCAAATGACTGAACCCTTTTACTTAAGCTAAATTGCCGCACCTCACAATATAAAGAAGTGAAAACCAGATGCATGAGGGCCCCAACGGAAGGTCCAAGACGGTGCTTTCAAAGAGTTAAATTTCTTTAAATCGCTCAAGCGTGGAATGATGCCACACCATTTGTGCCATTTATGGCAAGCCAGGGGCAACAGTGAAGGCTTTTTATGTAATAAGGAATTCTATGGGAAGAGAAAACATCACCTGAGCATAAACGAAAAGCATGATCCCAAGATGTGGGGAGGCCAATTTAAATACACAGTATGAACGCACAATTCTCAATCAGTGTCATCACCATTACACACTTCAGTCAAACGTACCCTTCTTGACCTCGAGTCACAAAATAGGAAACTTTTTTGGAGTTCCACGAGGTGACTGCGCAACAAGCAAACATTAAACTCAGGGCAAAGTCAGTTCCCTGCAGAAAACCAAGTCTGAAAGGGATCCCCCGACTTTAAACAAAACACTGCAGGCCTGGGTGGATTCGGGAGTTCTTTTTGTTACCTTTACCAGTAATGGGATTAGAATACCACAAAGCATCACTCATCATATTCCAAAAAGAAAGGAAAATATTTCTGTCAGAATGTTTGAGATGACTTCTAACATCCAAAAGATGTGTCATATATTTTCGCATTGCCTCACTCAGGCACTGGAAGTCAAGTTTTGGCAGGCACTGTCTTTCTGTTTCTGGAACAATTCTGTGTATTTCACATGTCTTCTCCTAAAACGACTAATTATACTTAATGCTATTTCATTAACTTATACCCGGCGGGAAAATGCCTTTTTTTTTTTTCAGGCTGTTATCAGAATGTTATTCTTCTGGAAAAAGGCATTTCCTCTTTAGCGACCGTGTGAAATTTAAAAGCACACTTTCAGAGACAGTATTAAGACACTCGCACAGGCTGACCTGGAGCTATCCACGCTTACTTCCTATTCCTATCTCAGATTTTATTTTAGAGTCTTAAGATAATTGCCGTTTCAATGCCTTTTCCATTATTCTTCCAAAGGAAAAAAATGAGTTTTTAATAGACACCTTAGCTTTCTTAAGCAAACCTGCTTTGGGAGTACTTAAAATAATTCATATAGTATTTTAAGGCAGATGACAGCCTTAATCCACCTTCTGAATAACTACCTGCAGTGGGAAAACACAGGGAAAGGTATGAGGCAGGTATTTCCGAAATAAAATAAAGTAGTGTTAGTTTTACTCACACTAAAACAAAAGCTGACTTACTTTTTAAAAAACTTTTTATGTTATATTGGAGTATAGTTGGTTAAAACTGTTGTGTTCGTTTCAGGTGTACAGCAAAGTGATTCAGTCATACATGTACATGTATCTATTCTTTTTCAAATTATTTTCTCATTTAGCTTATCACAGAATACTGAGCAGAGGTCCCCGTGCTATACAGTAGGTCCCATTTTAAATACAGCAGTGTGTACAGTGTGTACTTCAATTTATCTTATTGCAGGATCGCTGACTTACAAGGTTGTGCTAATTCCTGTCGTACAGCAAAGTGATTCAGTTACGCACATATATTCATTCTTCTTCCTATTCTTTTCCATTGTCATTTAAAAACTGACTCACTTCTCTAAAGTGGAAACACCTAGGCAGACGCAGGACCTCTGTTCCGGAGCCAAGACACCAAGACATTTAGGTGCCTGAATTTCCTCTCTGTTCACTGGGCCTTTGGTGGCCTCCAAGTAGCCACCCGGCAGACAGCTGCGAAATGGCATGCCCTGGGCATATTAGTGCTTACGTGAGCGTTTCCTCTTCCATTCATTTCAAATCTTACCAAATGTCTGCTATATTTCAGACACTGTGCACAAACTGCAAAATTTCAAGCTAAAAATGCTCTGGGTCTTTTTCATTTCAGTGGGATTCGCTGAGTAGGTGCTTCATAGGAGACTTTCAGTGGAGTCTCGTTCACCCTGTTATGCTTGTTCTCCAACTTTATTTTCCTATTTCTTTGTATCAATTTTAGCCTGCAAAGTTTCCTTCATGATGAAATTCTGAAAAATTCTTTGGAGCTGAAAAGAGTGCTAGGGTACTTGCAGGCAACTGTAATTTTTCAATAGCAACTGAATTTGATGGATAAGTGAAATTATTAACTCCATCGGCATTTTTACCTTTTTTTTTTTGGTAACATTGCCTTTGCTTTGAAAGTGACTTTTAAAGGAGCTTATATGTCTTGTTTGCATTTTAAAGGTAAGCGTGTGGAGAAAGTACAATAACCCTCAATATTGATTACCACTATCATTTTTACAACATTGGCCAATTCTAATTTAGTTCACCAGCTTCTCAAAGTTCCTAAACAAGCCATGACATCGTAATCAACAGAAATAAAACTTAGGTGTTTTAACAGGAAAACATTTGCTCTTCTGTCCTCAGTGATCTTCCTAATATATTTCCCAAACCGGCGCAGAAGCAGCCTGGCTTTAACTAGAGTGAGGAAAACCCTAATTAACATCCTCACTTCTCCGAGTCATAACCTGTACAATGGTGGTAATACTGCAGTATGGGGATTCAATGACATAAAAGCGCCCATCAAGCCGTCAACATGTGTTCATCTCTTCTGCCTGATTCACCTACTTCCGAGATGACATCCTTGAGCACCTCCTTTCCAAAATATGTTTAAAATATACTTGACTTTCAAAAATTAACTTCTGCACAGGGAACTACACTTGATATTTTATAAGAACAAGGGAAAGGAATCTGAAAAAGGATACACACACACACACACACGTATGACTGAATCACTGTGCTGTACACCTGAAACTAGCACGACACTGTAAATCAACTAGACTTCAATTAAAAAAAAAAACGACCTCTTCAGACATAACACTAATCACACTGACCCTTTAGTTTTGTTCTAAGACTGTCAGAGGATGTAAAAATTGAAGGTTATATGATATATAAAATCAGGTTCATGTGGTTTTAAAGTAACCTTCAATAAATAACAATACAAGTATGCCATCTTAGTTAAAGGAATAGGTAAAAATTTTAAAGTTCTGGGTTTAATGTTTGAAGCATTCAAATACTTTAATAGCATAACTCAAACAAGTGAATATCTGAAGACTCTTCTTAATGATAGCATTTTCTCAAATGTATGGATCCTATGAGCTGTTTGGTTAAAACTGACACGTATAAAGAATGAATCACGTCTTCTTTATCCACTCATCGCTCGTTGGACATTTAGGTTGCTTCCATGTCCTGGCTGTTGTAAATAGTCCTGCAATGAACACTGGCGTACATGTGTCCTTTTGAATTATGGTTTTCTCAGGGTATATGTCCAGTAGTGGGATTGCTGGGTCGTATGGTAGTTCTATTTTTAGTTTCTTGAGGAACCTCCATACTGTTCTCCATAGTGACTGTATCAATTTACATTCCCACCAGCAGTGCAGGAGGGTTCCCTTTTCTCCACACCCTCTCCAGCATTTATGGTTTGTAGATTTTTTGATGAGGGCCATTCTGATCGGTGTGAGGTGATACCTACCTCATTTCTCTAATAATTAGCGATGTTGAGTACCTTTTCATGTGCCTCTTGGCCATCTGTATGTGTTCTTTGGAAAAATGTCTATTTAGGACGAATTGGGCAATTAGGATTGACGTATATACACTACCATGTGTAAAACAGACAGCTAGTGGGAACCTCCTGTATAGCACAGGAGGCTCAGCTCAGTGCTCTGTGATGACCTACATGGGTGGGATGGTGGGGGGACGGAGGTCCAAGAGGGAGGCGATGTGTATATACATACAGCTGATTCACTTCATGGTACAGCAGAAACTAACACAACATTGTAAAGCAATTATATTCCAATTAAAAAAAGAAAAAGAATGAATCACGGTTGGTGTCCTATGATTATTATTAGACAGGACACTAATACTGAAACATAGTTCAGGAAAAGTGAAATAGCTGAACAAGTCCTCTCTGCCTGTCCAGCTTTAAAAAGGTAAACATAATATTAGCAGAATCATGCAAAGCGACTTCTATATGGGCTTATTTTATCTGGCCTGGGAGGATAACCGAGAGCCATTCTGTAACAGGGAATAAGATATCTGACTCCATATTGGATCTGTTTCTTTTACTTTAATCTTTGTATTTTGTTGCTTTTGCTACAAGTTAAGAATGCCTACAGCCTGAAATATACAGGACAGCCCATTCTCAAGGCTCTGACCTTTAAGGGTATAACACTTTTCATTCATCTGAGACAAAATGTTGCAGAACAGAGAGTAACATTCATCTTGTTGGAGGTTTATAGAAACATCATGACCTGACCTACATGGACAGCTGCAAGAACAAAGGATGCTGCTACCAAGAAGCCTGCAACAACCAACCACGCCCCTCCCTGACCTGGCCTTTAAAATGCTTTGCTGAAACCCTTGGGGGAGTTCGGGGACTTTTGGACACCAGCCCTGCAATAAACTTTTCTCTGCTCCAAACACCAAAGTTTTGGTTTGTTTTGTCTCACTGTGCATTGGGCCCAAACACTCGTGTTTGGTAACAATTCCTGAAAGCCAATTACAGAGCATGGCACCTGGCACACAGTGTGTCCTGCATAGTGTGCAGAGTTTCTGAGTATTTTCTTAAGCAAATAACAACTTAGTCTTTAATAAGGACATTGCTATATAAATAAAAGAAAAAAATGAAAAGATGGTGATTTTAGCTCTGTTCTAAAGGTATTTTTTTAAATGCATAATCGTTAAGGCCAAAGAAAATTGGAAAGGAGCCTACTGCGGTAACATTCTGAAACCAACACGCAGGTGGATGCGTAGTCCTTGCATCGGTGGACCTGCAGGAGACAAAGCCAAGAAGCAACCTGACTGACACAGAAGAACCACGCAAAAGCTCTGGCAGGGGGCGCGTCAGGTACCTATGGGCGTGGTAACGACAGGGAGGCTGCATATAGGGGGACGGGTTGGAGATCGCAAAGCCGTCAGACACCCCAGAAAGACTTCCCCACTGGGGCAGAGAGGGACATATATTCCCTGCTCGGACCTGTACCCTGAACAGGATAAAACTGAGCATTTATGGCCTGGGGAACCCAAGCATAGAGGGATCAGCGATGTTATTCTGAGTGTGGGGTTGAGGAAGGTGAATAAAAACCTTTATATTTAACGCTGTCGACTCTCAGCTCTGAGTCCGTAGAGCTGGGAGCCAGCATTACACCCTCAGCTAAGAGGTGAGGAGAATCTGGGGGTTTTCAAGGAAGTGAGCCGCCTTTACTCACAGGACAGTAAACACCTTCATCAGCAAGCCCATCACATGCACAGAATGTCCAGTCAGCTTCGAAGGGGTCAACTCACATTCTAGACTGAGCTAAGAATTCAAGTCTGAGGGTTAAATCAAGGCGTTTTCAGTTATGCGAGGTCACAAAATCTTTCTCTGTGCTACTCTTTTTTCTCAGTAAATTCACGGGGGTTTTACTCCCTTCCCAAATAAGGAAGTAAACTAAGAGAGAGGAAGACAAAAGATGGTACAAACAAGGGATCTAATTCAAGACAAGCGCAGAGGGGATGCTCAGGGCAGGGGTGGAGGGAGACCCCAGGGATGATGGCTGTGCAGCAGGTAAAGGGCAACCAGCCCAGACGGAAGCAGACACACTGTTTCTGCAGAGATTTCTTCCCAAAGACAAAATGATTAGGAAACCTAATGCATCTGACTGTACTGAGATGAGATTCACACAATCTGAGGAATGACTGGGGGATGAATCAGTGATAAATATACAGAAAGCTCAGCAAACCGCAAAATGACACAACTCTAGGGAGAATAAAACAAAACAGAGGGCAGGAAAGGAAACGTAGTCAACAGCATACTTCATGGCTCAGCTGTGAGAAATGGCTGTGCGGCCACCAGGGTGCACGGGGTGCATTTGGATCTTGATATAATTAGGATCTAACGGAGGATGGGGAGATGGATGGGAAGGGGTCTGTGAAGGCAGGAGGGAGAAAAAGAGTGAAGGTCTCACCTCCCAGAGCGTGACGTCAACAACGTCCACAGACAACTCTTAAAACCAAAGACACCAGAAGTAGCGACAAAAGCCTTTTGGACCTGAAGGTCTGAAGGTCAATTCTAAGAGCATCAGTTAAAAGAACCGGAAGTACCTGGTGCCAAAGGACAACAGTCGGGGCAGGGGAAGGGGGCAGCAGGGGGCAACTGCTATGTCTGTAACTAGCCTAAGAAAAAGAGTCGCCTTTCAAAGCTACGTGCAAGTGTAACTCTGACAAAAATTAAAATTACATGTTAAAAAAACAGAGTGAGGAGAATGAAAGAACACTTCTTGATGGCTGGAACCGTCTTGTTTTACTGACAGTGGCTCATCACACCCATCACAACCAACAACAAAAGAATACGTTGTCCGGAATGGTGCCTCACTGCTGGACCTTGGCCACCTGTGAATTACCAGATAAGCTAGTGCTGACCAAGAAAAGATGGCGGGTGGTCATGTATCCTAGTTCCACGGGGAACAAACACTGACAACTGACAGAATTGATAGGTTTTTTAATCTACAGCTTAGAAAAGTCGGTACAATAAATGCAAGTACTACAAACTGAAATCATAAAAATGTAAAATAAAATTCTCACTGGAATAATTTGAAAAAGAATCTGAAAGCTATCCATCTAAAAGTAAGTCCCACTCTTTTCTGCAGTCCTGAAAAATAGAGAACGCATGGGCATGTTAGCTATAAAATACACGAGCAGGGTCTCCAATCTGTTCCATAAAATATTCATGCTAGTTTGAGTATAAAAAAAATATTTCCCCAACATCTTTAGTAAAACTCTCTGTATCCTGCTCAGTTTATAGTTTAGAGAAATTTCTTCCCCCTAATTCAATGTGAGAACGTCTTGGAGCATAATATATAAGCACATTTGATGAAAATGCAGATAACTGGGCACCACTCCAGAACTAGAGAATCATAATCTCTGACATCTGAAAACATACATTTTAATAAGCTCTTGAGAGGTATTTATCATATAGTTGTTATCGAATTTATACTAGGTAACTCCCAGGGTTTTTGTTTGCTTGTTTAGTTTTTTTCTCTTTAATCTAAGAGTTATGACATCCTCTGCTCTCAACAATCGCCTCTCTTCCTTCTCAAAATCTTTCCAAACCACTTATAGGACACACTGACACACTGTATTTGTATAGGTATACAGTACGTATCTCTTCTCCAGAACAAGCGAGGTTCTTAGAAACACAGGGCAATACCATAGACACCTCTGAATTTTCCCGTAACAAAATACCTCATCACATATTCAACAAACGTTGAAAGAATTAACAGGAACACGGATGGGGATATTGAAGAAAAAGTATTTCTTTTATCGTTTTAAATTGTAACAAACTTATTTCTAGAGAGCAGTTCTCTCCATTGGGTTTAGGTTGCTTATTAACCCTAAACTTCCAAAACTTTGTGGCTTTCGAGGTACAATATGAATCAAACTTCAAACTTTTAATTCACCTAAATTCTAATTTACAGCCCACTTGCACATTGACTTAAAATGATCTGCGTGCCTTTTACCATTCCCGCAGTTGTAACAACTGCCTATTTCTTTCCAACTACAAATCATTCTATCTGTGAAATTCCTTCTTAGATAGCTAGGAATTAAATGGAACAAAAAGAATCAGCAGAAATGGAAGACAGCCCATGCCCTTCATGTGAAAGGGAGCTCTGTGTCCATGGAGTAGAGGGTGGGTAGAAAAATATATTTAACAGCTCTTAGGCAAGTAAGAGTTTAGTCTCTGCAGCAATTGTATAATTTCTTTGATGCAAGAAAATACTGTCACCTCAAGACTCCCTGCATAAATATACAAGTACATTGTATATTTTAATAAAAATCAAATCATTCCAACGCGTTTCAGACTCCAGTATAGACATACAATACTTGAAATACTTCTATTCTCTGCTACAAGAAAAAATTCTAAGAACACATTTTTCTCTGAATTCTCTCTTAAGGTAAATAGAATGTTATTCTGAAAGGTTTAAACCTAATTTTTTCCTTGTTCAAATCGGTTTAATACAATAACATAGGAATGCAGTGCAGTTTGTTGCGAAGATTTACGATTTTTAAAAATCCTGAATCCATTCTGACATTTTTTTTTCCTAAGGCATTTGTGTTAGGATATTATTCTAAGTATTTTTATTCCAGCCCCACTGCTGGAATAAAGTGAACCAATGAATTTGATGCCTTGTTTGAGAGTTAGCTGGAATTTTTCCTAACCTGAACATAAAAGCAAATCTGGCCTTCTCGTAAGACATTCCTTGACAAGATAGTAACAGTGATAAACCTACTGGCATATCCAGAAGGGAAGGAAACCCCCGTCCTTTCTGCCCCGGAGCCAGTGTTCACTGAGCTGCTTTGTTCTCTGCATCCTGCATAATTAATAACTCTTTGGCGATCAGTCATGCATTCCTCAATGGCACCTCGGGCTTCCAGTGTCCTCTGAGCCTGCCCCATGGAAGCCCCCGCTGCTGCACGGCCGCCCCCTTCACTCCCCACGCGTCCTTCACAAGAAGGCCGCTCAGGAGAACACACGGTGGGGTCACAAAGTGGCCGCCATGCTTACCCTCTCTCTCTTTCTCTCTCTCTCTCTCTCTCATACTTTGCTCTCTGGGTATGATTTTACTAATAAGAATAAAAAATATGTGATATCCAACAGGTGCCAGCGATTATACATATTGAAAAGGCAACACAGGGAACTAGATTTAATATTCCGTGATAAACCATAATGGAAAAGAATATATTAAAAAAATATATATATGTGTGTGTAACTGAATCACTTTGCTGTAGAGCAGTAATTAACACAACACTGTAAATCAACTGTACGTCAATTAAAACTGTAAAAAGATTAAAAAAATAATTTTGGATATTTAAAAAAAGAAACATTAAAATCATACAAATAATAGAACACATGTGGAAGTAACTTAAGATAAGCTGCACGGGATTGTTGGGTATTAAAGGAGCCTTCAGTTCATTCAGCCCCGCACACTCCCCTTTTCAGGCAATAAAGTAAAGAATATCAAACTACACGGCGTCAAGTGGTATGGTAGCGCTAACATCTATTTCTTTTCATCCTAAACTGATCCAGTCATTAAACTGAAAACGAGAGCAAATAAATTGTTGCAAATACTGTTACTACTTCTGATCAGAGAGCTTAGATTAAAGCTCTTTAAAAATATAATATTCAGTAAAACCATCCTGAAAGAAAGCGGCAGTGGTTTAATCACCCTTCAAAATGTTAACCGGTTTGGAGAAAAAGAAAATCCTCAAATCTTATAACCATTTAAAAAAGTGTGGATTACAAGTAATGTTATACTCCAGGAGAAGAGTTCTCTATATAAAGAATAAAACCACGAAAAATATCAGATCTGGATTTGTGCAGTTTATTTCAAAAATAGGTATGGTTTTGTGAAGTAACTGCCTGACAAAAATATGCGGTATATTTGACATTAAGGCTGAGATTTTTAAAAACATAAAACACTTTTAACAACGTTTTTTGATATGAGAAAAGATGTTATTTTTCAGCCTTTGTAGGTTTCTTAACGTTTTAAAATAATGGTGCTTATGCTACAGTACCCAGACTGAAACACACATACTCTATTATAAATTACTCCAAAATTAAACAAGAAATTTTCTTTTCTTTCTAAGAGATCTGAAATGTGCGCTGGCGCTCACTGTGTGTGGCCTCCAAACAGAAACAGGCTCGCACTGTTTTATTTCAGTTTTGCTTCATTTCTTCCCAAACAATCTCTCACTGCTAATCTACCAGGCCTTTTTTTCCTCTTCTAGCATAAAGGAAACAAAAATCAAAGACATTATTAACTCCTTATGCCCCATCAGAAAGCTGGATATATATTGTTTGGCATCCATTTGCCTGGATTTCTTTTCCATTATGTATTAATGGAGCATGATTGGGGAATATACATTTCCATAAATCTTGAGAACAGCATGAAGATTCTATAAGTTTTAATTAATGGAGTCAACCTGGTACTATTTTTTTAAAAGCTACAAAGAACTAGCTCTAATTTCAGGTAAACATCCTATGCCACGTTTTTTTTTTCTAAACTAACAGTCTATAATATCAACTTAAAAGAGCAAAATGGAAAGATAAATGTTATTCATGTCTTAGTCTAAGGTACCTGGGAATCAAGAAAATGGTACTGAAAACATAACATTACAAAGGAAAGCATATCTCTATATAAAACACATATGAACTATATTAGATCAGCATCACTTTGTCCAAAATAGTAAGGGATCCCTTGTTTAACTATACGCTCTCTCATTCACTGGTGGAGGGAAAAAGAGTGGATAAATCATCTTTCAAAGGCAAACCCAATTTTTAATGGCAACACGTGTAGCAAAAACTATTTCTGAGAACTTTAACTAATGCATTAAAACCCTCCTGCTAAGATGTATGGTAATCAGAACCACAGAGTCTTAAAGATTGACTGGAATAAATATTCATTCAAGCTCCCAAAGAGGGCTGCGGAGTTCACTCTCTTATTTGTAAAATATAAAGGATATTAAAATAAACTTTCTCTATAATCGTCCCAGAAAAAAATGTGATTAAACTCAACATTTTTTTTCTATGTGTCGATAGATGCAAAATATTCGTTCTGATCATTATAAAAAAGCAGGTAAGGATGATCAGACCATCAATGCGTATGACGTCATACGTAGGCACTAATTTCTTTACCCCGGGGGTGTGCTCCAGTCCCCAACAACAACAACAACAACAAGAAAAAGAAGGAAAGAAAAGAAAAGATTCCAGTTCCATCCTTTCTTTGAGGAGGACAAGAATGTATCCTTGGCAATACAGCCTAATACACCAGGACCAGGAGAGTATGTCGAGTCATTACTGCGATTCTTCAGTTTTCTGGTTTATGAATCATCAGTACTGTCACATACAGTAAGTGAGATAGCTCCATGGGGGGGTTCACAGCCCCCCCCCCCCCCGGGGTGATGGCAGATGAGTGAACAGCTGCACAGCGACAAACCTCTAGGCAGGAAGTTCACAGTGCACTCAGGGCCTGTGCTGAATAGCACTGTATCATTACAAAATTAAGAAGCCAGCGGGCCGGCGGCCCCTCAGTCCTACTGTGCAGCAGGGGGTTTGCAGTCAGGGAGACCATGGCCTCTGGGGAGCTGGGTGTGTTAATTATGAAGTTCATCTCTGGAGAAAAAGGAAAAAAAAAAAAAAGTGTGATCGAGGATCCAGGGGCTTGGAGGGGCACTTGCCCCTGAGCAAATGCCGCAGAACTTTAAAGCCTATTCTCCAAAAGGCAAACTTTCTTCCCTGAGGCTTTCCTTTGCTGGTGCACAGATAAGACTGATGGATGATGCCCTGCTGGCAGGGATGCTGGGGGAGAGGGTCAGGCAGGGAGGGGTGCCCTTGAGCAACATACACTGGTAATTCAGAACACTCTGGGAGGCTGGAGTGCAAAATCACTCACCGATTCTCACTCACCAACTTGGGGAAGTTGTTGAGAGCAGAATGAGTGTGGGCTGCATGGAGAGAGCCACGGCTGCATGGGATCAGGGCAAAGGGTAAGTGAGAGAATGGCAGGTAAATTGTCAAAGTAAACTCACACCCTGAAGAGTCAAAGCTTGTGAGACAGTACAATTCATGTATCAGTGATCACTCCAGAAAGCCACCTGGCAAGATTAAAATCACCAGGTCACACATGTTAAGCAAGGCAGGAACCTACTGTCCTCTTCTCTTGCTTCTTCTGGCCCCAGCCTGATGGTTTCCTAAGCATAATGCAAACTGTTTCCCCAGGCAGCCATCACAGGGCAACTAGTTACCAAGAAGTTAGTTACCAAGAAAGACACGTTCAACAGAGCCCAGGAGAGTGTCAATCCAAAGTCCATACTGACAATTTATCCAACTATTTCAGTAACGATCTAAACATGTACTGAACTTAATTTTGATGATGCAAACAGAAATACCCTCTTCACCCAAAGTCTCCCAGATGCAGTTTCTGGTCTTAGTCACAGTGAATCCCTGGTAACAGGTCAAACCCAGGGGGCAGGGTCTTTCCCAGTCCAGAGGATGGGTGGTACTTACAGCAGATCCTTATGGGTCTTTATCTCATCTCCAGGCTCAGGAATCTGACACACACATACATATGGAAACACAAGTGTCAGTGAATCCGCTGTTAGTTAAGCTGGGGTGACTGAGCTGTATGGTCAACTCAGTATTCAACTACTTATTGAAAAACTATAATGGGGCCAGAACTAAGCGAGGCACTGTACATTTCCTGTGTTTTTGTTTTTACATATTTTATTTCTTCCACACCACTCCGTGGGTTATACAACCAGACAACCTACGAGATTGTAAAATCAGAGGAAGGCAACACTTGGTGTCAGCATATATATGTTTTTGCTTTCATGTCTTATTCTGTGGGATGATAATAGATTGCTATTAATATAATGTGAAGACACTAGTTCATTTAAAATACTGTACAAATAGCTTCTCTTTATTTTTGTCACAGGTTTGGGATAAATCAAACCTTCGCTATGATACAAGACCTACTGTTATGTTTTACAGTAAAATTTGATTGTTTCATATTTAAATATTTAAGAACATTAGATGTGCTAAATCCAAACTGGAAAATATGGACTGTATAACTTTGTGAAAGTGTAGCTTTCTCATGACTCCCTAGGGCGTTTTAGGCTTAAAACAAATATTAAACTCATAAATTCTGTGAAGCAGCATATACTGTGAAAGGGTGATAAACAGATTCTTAGTGGCTTCGTGCAAACAAATAGTCACAGTATCAAAAGGTTTTTAAATAAGTTCATCCTTGTCTAATATTAACACTTCTCTAGGTGAAATTATTAAATTTTATTAAATTTAAATAAAAAATGTTATAAGCTGTTAAATTAAGAAAAATTTTGGAAATTAACAAAGGACACAGTAGAGAATCTATACTGTGCAAAGTATTTCATAATGGGATAGAGGTACAGATATCTCAAATAGTCTATATCAGGAAACTGATCAAGATTCCCAATGTAAATTCACAGCATATTTTAGAGGTACCTCCCTTAACTTCAATTGTACACAGTAAATGATTCTGTTAATAAATAAATTATCATTTTTCCAACTTCAGTTTACATTCTGTTGTTTCTTTTCAGCTGTATCTCAAACAATACTTAAATTTCATAATTTAGTCAGTTGTTTAAATACTATTCCATGGAATTGAGTTTGGGCAATCAAAAAAGGGAAATTCCTGCTTAATGTTACAATATGAATAATATATAATTATTCACAATGTTTAACAATTATTATATAATATAATATTACATAATATATGAATAATGTGTAATTATCTGTGTTAATGTATAATTATTCGTAATATTTACATATCAATATAATATATAATTATCATAATATATATATTCTAATTATAATTATAATAATTATATATAAAGTTAAATATTGATCCCATATTTTCTAATTGGCCTCATGAATTGTTAGTGTGCTGGATGCATTATTTTTATACCTGGTTAGAATATACATGTTAATTAATGCATGTAGCCCACACCATTTCATGTTCCCAGTGTGCATACTGATTTGCTAAATCTGTCAAAATCATTAATGATATCAATTTTATATTCTTTTAAATGGTGATACTCATCATATTTGAAAAGTATACTAGGTGACACCATATTTGTATAAATACTTCTGAATTACCATTATAAGCAGAATGTGATAAACAGCCAGAAGGTTTTCAATATTTTTTGTTGCAGCACAACAAATAGATACAAATGTTTGAAATAATATATAAAATAAAGGGAATAAACAATTGCAATACAAATAAAAATAGATTTCCTAAATCCCTGTGAGAATTTTGAAACTTCCTCTATGGGGTACAAAGGCCATAATATTATTACTCAGGACAAATATTAAGATAAGTAGGAAAACTGACATAACTACTTTTTAAAATATATTTTACTAAAACACTGATTTGAAAAGAGTAGTTAATAAGTTTACCTTTCCCCCCAAAAAAGATAAAATGACACATCTAAAAAATCAACTTTTGGTGGGTACAGAAAGGAAAGATGACACCTTAATGGGGGAAAAATTAAAACATCACATAAAAGCGTGGACTTTTAAGGCAATGGAGACACTAATAATCTACAGTGAATAAATTATAGTTATAGCGATAACCATAGTGACATTTATGAAAAAAAAAAAAAATCAAGCTATGGAAAGGTTTTTGGTTCTTGGTTTTCCTAAATCTCTTGTTTAAAAGGAGAAAAAGAAGTGACCAAACAACTGATCCAGATACATAAGGGCATCTCTAAGTGGTACTTACTGGCATGACAATGTTATAGTGGATGCAGAACCCGGGTTCCGAAGGAAAATATTCATCAGACACAAACCGTATCCTGATCTGATTGCCTTTAGAAATCTGCTTTCCCGGCACAGTGCCAGACCCACACCAGCGCCCTAATACGGCTCCATCGCTGGGTTCCTCAACCTCTACAAAATCATACCTGCAAGAGACCAAGACAAAAGAGACATCAAACCACGGTCTGTTATTTTAGGAATTCAAAGTCCATGTCCATGGAGACAATGAGTCCCTGCGGACCACAGCTGTGAGTTCATCCCAAATTTAACTGCATAAATGGAATAAAATCTGCCAAAGAAGAGACACAACTGAAAATGCATTCCCAGTTAAAGAAATACAAGTCTTCTATTCTAAGCCCTCCAATTTTACTGGTAACGAACTTCAAATTCATTTAAAGAGCCATGTCAAAACTTGAATATTCTGTACAGAGCGACCATATCTGATATTCATGAATTATTCAATTTAATCTCCATTCGGATGTGACAGTTTTGCTCCAATCCTAATTTCCATGATCACTGCCCATCACTTTCCGGCGGTCACGCCTTCACCCCAGTCAGGCTCCTTGGCCCCCTTTCCTCACCTGTGTCCCAAGCTTTTCTAGAGCCACTTTTTTATAGACACGTCCTCCAAATCTCACTCTGTACTGCGCTGCCCCTGTGAGACCTTTCTGGCTGTTCTCAGCTCCCCACCATCTTTCTCTTCCTGATAAACACATACTTTTAACTACGTCTATGCAAGTGATCCATCTTGTTAGCTAGGCTGTTAAACCCTTGAAGAAAGGAATCATTCTTACATGCTTCTGGTTTACACTGTGCTACACACAGTATCTTAAACCTATGGAATGAACGCTTAATACTTTTCGAACCAATGTTAACTTGGGTTTGAAAGTTTCGATCAGTGGCACTCATGGAGAGCAGGGCTGCCCCTTATGAGAACTGTGAGAAATGTGTAGGGACATTTTACATTGTCTCGATGGGGCGGGGGGTGAAGCGGGCAAGGTCCGTGGACATCCAACAAGGGACAGTCCCAAAAATGGGTGTTTGCTCCATGCCCTCCAGGCCTTTCAAACAGTTCGCTGGACACTCATGTAGGCAACATTTCTGCTATCATCCATCTGAGTCTAGAACATAATACTGTCACATAGAAGCACAAATATGTTTTGCAGATTTAGTTGAAGCCGAATTTTCTAGAAATAGAACGATCACGTTAAGTCGAAGGAAGTTTCTATACTTTGGAACAACAGCTACTACTTTGGAAAATCAAATCACTCATAGGAATATTGCTTATACTCTTTGCATCACAGTGAAAACCAGAAAACATACCCATTTAGTCTGAGTCTGCTGCTTAAAAGATACAAACATCTGGCTTCCCTGGTGGCGCAGTGGTTGAGAGTCCGCCTGCCGATGCAGGGAACACGGGTTCGTGCCCCGGTCCGGGAGGATCCCACATGCCGCGGAGCGGCTGGGCCCGTGAGCCATGGCCGCTGAGCCTGCGCGTCCAGAGGCTGTGCTCCGCAGCGGGAGAGGCCACAGCAGTGAGAGGCTCGCGTACCGCAAAAAACAAAAAAACAACAAAAAAAGATACAAACATCTGACTAGTTCATTTTCCATGCGTGTGTATTTTCATATAAAGTACTGTTATCATTTCAGCTTTACAGAGCATGTAGGCCATTATATTTATTTTTTAAACAACTGCACATATAAATAGATGATCGCTGTTACGAATTGCGTTTCACAATAGTGAAGAGGACATTGCCAAACTTTTCTTAAGGGAGGTCTGACATGGATGAAAACAACTGGTTGGGTTTTTTAAAAAGTCTAAATTCAGTAGATACCAGACAACTAAAATTAATATACTTTGTACAGTACAGAATTTACAGAAGAAAAAAACTGATGAAAAAGGACAAAGTGCAAAATGAACCAATTGTACTTATGCAACTTTGTCCTCAAGCAGTAGCCAGAGCTCTCCTATGGTGTGTAACTTAACCTGTTCCAGCCTTGTTTTTCTTGTCCTTAAAATAAGGAGAATGCTACCTGACTCACTGGGATGTTTTAAGAGAGGGAAGGCGGGCCAGCACACGCACGGTGCCTAGACGTCGCTGGCACAGAGCTCCCACTCAACAGTTAGCCCTTCCTCTCTACCCAGCACCCCTTCGCTCCCACCCGGCACCTACTCTAATGTGACCCTGTGAGTGTGAAAGCAACAAATAAGAAAAGTCAGATACCAGAGGAGAGCACAGCTCTGCTCAATCGCACGACGAGCCTGGGTGGTAAATGATAAACGCACAAGGCAGCCGGTACAACCTTCCCAGGAGTCTTGCTGTGAAGGTGGACCAGGAAGGGGGGCGGGGGGAGGAGGATTTGGGTAAAACAGACTGAGTGGTTATTTCAGACGTGACGCGGTATAGGAGTTGATAACCAGCATTTTAAATCAAAGAGTAATTTTTAGACCGAGATTGTTTACAGGTGGAACAAAGTTCCTTTCCACAGAGTACGTTTGTCCTGTGTTTGGGAGGTGAAGCTCTCTGATACGGGTTACCATCAGGGCTAGTCTGCAGACAGCTGATTTCAGGCCTGGTCAGTCATTCCACGAGTACCTGTGAAGCATTGTGTTGGCCCAAAGTGCCAGCCCGCAAAGTGCTGGGCTAGATTCTCAGGATACAGAGATGAAACCATAGCTTCTGGGCTCAGGGTCCATTAAGCAGTGCCGAGTGCTCTAATGAGAGTGCTTAGGAAAAACGGGCAGTGCAGAACACTTTCAAGGTGAGGGAAACCCTGTACAGTGAGATGAGGCTCAGCCTTCAAAGCAGCACCTGGGCTGTCAGTGAGTCCTGACTGACCAGGGGGGCCAGGGAGAATGGAAATGCATTCTAGTAGCAAGCACAATCCCGAGGACGTAACAGAGGAAACCAGGGGCCCGGGGTGGTCCCTTGTGAACAGAGGATGGAGCTCAAGCTGGAAGAACAGGTGTAGGTACGAAGGCCTTGAAATTTCAGAGCCGGATGTTAGAAAAGTAGTTTGGAGATCAATGTTCCAAAGAGGTTAAGCACAGTTTGAAGACGTTCTACCCCTCTTTAAAATATTTGTCGACATTTAATTAATCAATTAAGTTTTCAGGTGCTACCTGTATTTTTAAAATTACTTTTTATTGAACTACAGTTAATTTATAATGTTGTATTAGTTTCAAGTGCACAGCAAAGTGATTCAGTTATACATATACATTTTTTTTTTTTTCAGATTCTTTTCTGTTATAGGTCATTACAAGATACTGAATGTAGTTCCCTGGGCTGTACAGTAGGTCCTTACTGTCTATGTATTTTTTATATAGTAGTGTGTATATGTATGTTAATTCCAAACTCTTAATTTACCTCCCACCATCCCCCCTTCCCCCCCTTTCCCCTTTGGTAACTCTAAGTTTGTTATGTCTGTGAGTCTATTTCTGTTTTGTAAATATGTTCATTTATATTATTTTTTTCAGGTTCCACATATAAGTGATATCATATGATATTTGTCTTTCCCTGTCTGTAAATCGACATTTTAAAAAGTCAAATTTCACAGAAAAATCTGGATTTCAGGCCCTTTTAAAACAAATTTGAACATCTGGTCATACTAAATATTACTAGCCCTGGTGTGACTCCTTGTGTTACTCAGATCTGCAGAACGGGCGTCAGCTCCAGGAGAGGAGGACCCTTTGTCCTCCTCATGGCCTCACCCGAGCAGCTGGGTGCCAGGCACGGACAGTGTTTACCGCACGAGGTCAGTATGGCCTTCACTCCTTCACGGAAACTGAGGCTGGGCCAGGTGGAAAGGGCTTTAGATGAGACATCCTCCTTCCAGTTTTTAAAAATCCTTGTCTGTTTCCTATGCTGCTTTATTATTTTTTTTCTTAATAACCAGATCTTCATTTACTTCCATCACTTGCCCACGTGGGCATCTGAGTTTGCTTCCCTTGCAGACTATGGGGCACCTACAGGAGGTTTCAATGAGGCAGCAGCATAGACACAGGATCACAACACATCTGAGGAGGCGGAAACTACAGCATCTCAAGTGTGGGCAGAAAGAAAGCCCTTGTAACGAAAAGATCCTGAAAAGGAGCCCTCAGGGAAGCAGGATGGCACAGGATGAAGGCAAGAGGGAGGGAGAGCGTCCACCCAAGCAGAAGTGGGCCCGCTGTCACTGCCAGAGAAAGACCAAAGGAGGTGAAAGCCAAGAAGCATCCCGTGGGCCTGGCAATTATGAAGTCATTTTCAATAAACTGGTTGGGTGAACACATAGTGTCAAAAACTTTCTTCAGATCATTTTAAAATCATTTTATTTTCTAATTTTTAAAAATTGAAGTAAACTTGATTTACAATGTTGTGTTAGTTTCAGGTATACAGCAAAGTGACCCAGTTAAACGTATATATGTCCTTTTTCAGATTCTTTTCCTTTATAGGTTATACAAGATATTGAGTAGAGTGCCCTGTGCTGTACAGCGGGTCCTTGTTGGTTATCTCTTTTATATGCAGTAGTGTGTATATGTTAATCCCAAACTCCTAACTTATTCCCTCCTCCAGACCATTTTCAAAACAACTATTATAATCTTTCTAATAGAAACATCTCAAGAGAAAAGAATACCGTTTGCAAGGAACCTAAAACTAACAACTCACATAACTATTCTACTACACCTACTTCATTTTGATTTCTCTTAAAAAAAGAAACACCAGGGACTTCCCTGGCTGTCCAGTGGTTAAGACTCCGCGCTTCCACTACAGGGGGCGTAGGTTCAATCCCTGGTCTGGGATCTAAGATCCTACATGCTGCCGGCGTGGCCAAAAAAAAAAAGAAACACCATATGTGTTAATCCGATGTGTAAGCTCTTTGTAAGTATTTAAAAGGTGTTTTTAGGGGCTTCTCTGGTGGCGCAGTGGTGAGGAATCCGCCTGCCAATGCAGGGGACATGGGTTCGAGCCCTGGTCCGGGAACATCCCACATACCGCGGAGCAACCAAGCCCGTGCGCCACAACTACTGAACCTGCGCTCTAGAGCCCGCAAGCCACAACTACTAAGCCCGCGTGCCACAACTACTGAAGCCTGTGTGCTTAGAGCCTGTGCTCCGCAACAAGAGAAGCCACTGCAATGAGAAGCCCGCGCACTGCAACGAAGGCCCAACGCAGCCAAAAATATTTTTTAAAAATTAAAATGTAAAAATAAAAAGAAAGATCTTACTGGGCTTAATTCAGCAACTCACAACAGCACACAATTTAGAAAAAAACAAAACAAAACAAAAGGAGTTTTTAAGCACACTCGGAAATATCTAGATTATCAGTGTTAACGTAGTAAGGCACAAATAAGTCTTAAACTTTGCCATGTCTAACTTGTATCCTGAGACAAAAGTCACTGTCCTGCAGATAAGAGAAGAGTGACAAGTAGATTATTACTTTTTTCATGAAGATTTGCTACTGAATTTGATGCCATAAAGAAAAAACAACCCATAACGCTAATCTTTATAACAATTTTTGGATTTGCAGTTAGATAGCTGGTAATTAATTCTCACAAGCTCATACAAGTCTGGTGCACACATAAATTTATCATCGTACTTTAAAGACCTACATAGTTTTTCATTCCATGAAGTTAAATGAAACGAACATCTAAAAAGTGCTCTGTTCTTTGCCTTTCATTAGTAGAACTTAAGTTATACTACTAATTGTTTCATAGTAAATTTGGCATTTTAGGATTTTTTTTCAAAAGCAGTGTCATTATGATAATATAATGCTGTTTCATCCAATTATTCCACATTAATTTTGTGAATCAAAACAGTAAATCCTCTTGCTAAAAATAGCATTCTTATATTTAAATCATATTCAAGTTGTCTAAAACAGACCCAGTGACAATCTACTTGAGACATATTACCGTGCCTCACGGCTGCTTCCTAACCTTCAAAACAGAAACAAAACAAAACAAAAGCCACTGCCACTTGATTCCATATTTTCCTCTAACTTGTTTATAGAGTGTGGTTGGAAAAAGACTAAAGTATTCAATCCAATTATCTTCCCCAATACTTTGAAATTTTTCTTTTTTCTCATAGAATGCCATGTAGAGAATATGGGTCTCATTGCCTAAGTTGGTTGGCTGACACACTACAACACAGCTCAAAACATCAAGAAGAAAAGGAAGAGAGAAAACAATGATAAAAGATTATCTGCAGGCCTCAGCCAAATGAATGGGAGAAAATAAAACCAAGCAACGTTTGACCCATAAAAGTGAAATTACAAAACAGAATCACCCTCAGATTCAAAAATCTACACATGCCCAGGTGACTTTTCTGGAGACATGGTAATCCTATAACACACTCTCAGGTATTAATTTCCCACGTGCACAATTGCTCACATCAGTATTTAAGGGATTTACTAAACCTATTTTAAGGGCCAATCAAACATCACTTTCTCACGGAAACATGATACAGTACACACAGCGCTAAGTGGTTTATAATGAGCACTCCCTTTCTCTATCATACCCCTGGGGACCCACGGAGGATTTATGTTCTTTTATGTTTAACAAACAAGTCTGGTATTGTAGACAAAATTTTCGTTCTCACATGGGAATTTAAAAACTGAAGATAGGAGAGCTGCTGAGGACTAAACCAAAGAAATAAATTCACTTGTAAACACAATTGTCCGACACTCAGCTTCCTTCCACGAAAATAAACCTACCCTGCAAAACAGGCTGTTTCTAGTTCACACTAACTAAAACCCTGTCAATTAAATCTACCCCGTGAATGATCGAACCCGAGGGTGGTGTGAAACTCTACCAACAAATAGACATGCATCTTCAGAAGGCCTCATTCTGCATGTGTCGACGGGAGCCTGGGCTTGTTGGGGAAGGTAATAAACTTAACAAGATGACAGTTATCCAGCAGTGCTCGCTGGCTTACACTTCGGTTTAACAGAAGACAACCCAGACACAGAGTAAAAGTTTTAAATCCCTATTTGGGCACCAGAATGGTCATCCATACTTTACCTAATAATGAAAATAAATTTTAATAATTATGCGTGTTGGTGGGCATGCAAATTGATACAGCCACTATGGAGAACAGTATGGAGGCTCCTTAACTAAAAAACTAAAAATCGAGCTATCATATGACCCAGCAATCCCATTCCTGGGCTTATATCCACAGAAAACCGTAATTCGAAAGGATGCCATGCACCCCAATGTTCACTGCAGGACTATTCAGAACAGCCAGAACACAGAAGCAACCTAAGTGTCCATCAACAGATGAATGGATAAAGAAGATGTGATACATACATCCAATGGAATATTATTCAGCCATAAAAAGGAATAAAATAATGCCATTTGTATAGACGTGGATGGACCTAGAGACTGTCACACAGAGTGAAGTAAGTCAGAAAGAAAAAAACAAATATCATATGATATCATTTATATGTGGAATACAGAAAAATGGTACAGATTAACTTATTGGCAAAGCAGAAATAGAGACACAGACGTAGAGAACAAACATATGGATACCAAGGGGGGAAGCGGGGTGGTGGTGGAATGAATTGGGAGATTGGGATTGACATATATACACTATTGATATTATAAATAAAATAGACCACTAAGGAGAACCTACTGTATAGCAAAGGGAACTCTACTCAGTGCTCTGTGGTGACCTAAATGGGAAGAAAATCCAGAAAAGGGGATGTATGTATACGTATAGCTGATTCACTTTGCTGTACAGCAGAGGCTAACACAACACTGTGAAGCAACTATACTCTAATAACAATTTTTAAAAAATCACACATGTTACACATAGTCATTGCTCTTTATACATTCCTTTGATCCTCACAAAAATCATAAAAGGTTAATACTGTTATTTTGCCCATTTTACAGATTATAAAATATGGAAAAGCTAAGTACCCAGTCAAAGTCACATAGCAACTAAGTGTAGAGCGAAGGCTTCGGTTTTGGGAGCTGAACTCCAAAGCCCATGCTCTCAAGAGCGAAGCCGTACTGCTTATCATACTTAAAATATTCCTACTTAATTATATTTCCTCTATTACGAGGCTTAACAATACAGAATTTATGTGTCTTTGTTCAGATTGGCCAAATGAGCTTGTTCAGTGGCTGGAGAACCATAAACAGTCATTCAAATAAATTGATCAGTCAACTTGATAATTTGGGCATATACATTTACAGGTATTTATTTTAACTGACTCAGGACTGTTTACTTTTAGGCACTCAAAATTCGTTACGGAGAACTTTAAACCTACGTAGGAAATGCGTTAAGTCAAACCAAAGAGCACGCTTAAGAGGGAGGACAACATACGATGGAGTAATTCTCAGGAAAATGAGAATTCTACATGTAAAAAATGGGGGTGTTGGGCTTCCCTGGTGGCGCAGTGGTTGAGAATCTGCCTGCTAATGCAGGGGACACGGGTTCGACCCCCGGTCCGGGAAGATCCCACATGCCGCGGAGGGGCTGGGCCTGTGAGCCACAACTACTGAGCCTGCTCATCTGGAGCCTGTGCTCCGCAACAAGAGAGGCCGCGATAGTGAGAGGCCCGCGCACCGCGATGAAGTGTGGTCCCCGCTCGCCGCAAAGAGAGAAAGCCCTCGCACAGAAACGAAGACGCAACACAGCAAAAATAAATAAATTAATTAATAAACTCCTATCCCCAACATCTTCTTTAAAAAGAAAAAAACTGGGGACGTTGACACTGTACATGGTAGGAAGTGAAGAGTTTTAAATTATCTTATTACTAAATAAATTATCTTATTACTAAAATATATATATATATATGCCATGAACTCAATCTACAAAGCTAGAAAAATTAAAAAAAAAAAAGAGGGCTTCCCTGGTGGCGCAGTGGTTGAGAGTCCGCCTGCCGATGCAGGGGATACGGGTTCGTGCCCCGGTCTGGGAGGATCCCACGTGCTGTGGAGCGGCTGGGCCCGTGAGCCATGGCCGTTGAGCCTGCTCGTCCGGAGCCTGTGCTCCACAATGGGAGAGGCCACAACAGTGAGAGGCCCACATACGGCAAAAAAAAAAAAAAAAAAGGCTGTAAAAAAAAAAAAGAAAAGAAAACCAAGAGAGTATAAAGTGAAAAAAAAGTGAAGACTAAACCTCTAAAAGATACATTCAAATACCAAATTAGGATTCAGAATTAAAACCAAGAGCTGGTTCTCAGAAAGGAGTCACGTGGGAGAGAGAGAGGTCAAGAATTTCCATGCATAGGAGTAAGGAAGATGTAATCACAGATAAAAATGGATTTCACGGGCTTCCCTGGTGGCGCAGGGATTGAGAGTCTGCCTACCGATGCAGGGGACGCGGGTTCGTGCCCCGGTCCGGGAGGATCCCACATGCCGCGGAGCGGCTGGGCCCGTGAGCCATGGCCGCTGAGCCTGCGCGTCCGGAGCCTGTGCTCCGCAGCGGGAGAGGCCACAGCAGTGAGAGGCCCGCGTACCGCAAAAAAAAAAAAAATGTATTTCACATCTGTAAGTATGTTTTAGGCAACACTATTGCCAATTAAATCTGAAAAGCTAAATGACATGGATGCCTTACTAGGAAAACGTAAATTACAAAGGTTGACTAAAAAAGTGGAAAAAGTGAACAGACGAATAACTCCAGAAGAAATTGAAAAGACTGTCAAACATTTGTCAATAAAGATGCAATGGCATGGGATTTATGGAAGAGTTCCGTTTGATATTAAAGGAATGTATAATTTCAATGTTATGTAAGCAATTGTAAAAAAAAAATGGAACATGACCAGATATTCACTCAATTAATAATAATAAAAGCTAGCCTAAATCTTACGAATATTGTTAACAATACTGTATCATATACTTGAAAGTTGCTAAGAGAATGGATCTTAAATGTAGAAGCAGAATGACGTGGTATGAAGGGGCTGTTAGCTAATGCCACAGTGGTAATCATACTGCAATATATAAGTGTTTCAAATCAACAGGTTGTACATCTGAAACTTACTCATTGTTACATGTCGATTATATCTCAATAAAGCTGGAAAAAGTAAACATTTCTAATAATTGAAAAACAGTACTGTGTCCAAGTTTTTTGAAATGGCAAAATATCAAACATGTAAAATGAAGACCAAGTTCGCTCATAAATGGAGGGAAGGGCTTCCCTGGTGGCGCAGTGGTTGAGAGTCCATCTGCCGATGCAGGGGACACGGGTTCGTGCCCCAGTCCGGGAAGATCCCACATGTCGCGGAGCGGCTGGGCCTGTGAGCCATGGCCGCTGAGCCTGCGCGTCCGGAGCCTGTGCTCCGCAACGGGAGAGGCCACAACAGTGAGAGGCCCGCGTACCGCAAAAAACAAACAAAAAAGCTTATTTATAAATGGAGGGAAATGCAAAAATTCCAAATAAAATTTAATCAAATGTCGTTCATTAGTGGGTTAAAAGCATACTTCTTTTTTTTTTTTTTTTTTTTTTAAAAGCATACTTCTTGACAGAACATGGATTTGCATCATGAACTTGAGGATGAATGTAATGATGACCTTTCAGAATGATACTCAAAGGAAAACTACACGTTCATATTAATAAATGCTGAAAAAACATAATAAAGTCAATTATACTTAGATAAAAACGGAGTCAACTGTGAAGAGCAGGAAACTTTCAAATCATGGTAAAATTACATAACAGAAATTAACTGCAAGTATTACATTAAGTAAAATCAAAGTCATTCTCGTTGAAGTTAGAACAAAGACAGGATTGGCCATTCTCACTACCATTTTCAGCATTTTGGGGGGAAGCTCAAGCTGATTTAATAAGAGAGGAAAGCAAATAAATGTAACAGAAGCAGGAGAAAAACGATCCTTAGTTGATAACAGATCCCTTAAGAACAGACAGTAGTCGGATAAGCACAGAGACTGGAAAAGCTTCGCCATCATCCAGGTGGGTGGCTTGAGCATGGGGTCAGGTAGGGGTAAAGAATGGGCTCCAGGCTGTGAATAGTCTAAAGATCTGATAGGAGATGGTCTGGGTGTGAGAGAAAAACAGGTATCAAAGACGATTTCAAAGTTTTTGGCTTTTAAAAACCACCTGGAACTAAAATAGAACTTAGTAAAGTGACTAAGTGTGAGATCAATATACAAGCATCAGTAGTTTTTCCTTATGACAGCAAAAAAAAAAAAAAAAAAGTTAGAAACCGAATAGGGAAAAAAGGCTTTCAGCAAGCTGTAAAAATGTGTAGTAATAGTGACAGGGCGAGAGAGAGGCATGGACATATATACACTAACAAACGTAAGGTAGATAGCTAGTGGGAAGCAGCCGCATGGCACAGGGAGATCAGCTCGGTGCTTTGTGACCGCCTGGAGGGGTGGGATAGGGAGGGTGGGAGGGAGGGAGATGCAAGAGGGAAGAGATATGGGAACATATGTATATGTATAACTGATTCACTTTGTTATAAAGCAGAAACTAACACACCATTGTAAAGCAATTATACCCCAATAAAGATGTTAAAAAAATAAAAAATAAAAAAATAAAGGAACCAGCTCTTAGCTTTAAAAAAAAAAAGTGTAGTAATGAAAGTTACAAATAAAATATAAACACTCTATGAAGAAAGGCAAACAATATTATTGAATGACAAAAAGGCATGCGTTTACAATAACTTTTACCAAAATCCCAAGTCTTCTAGAATATCTGTGCAAAATAATAACCACAATAATAAAGCAAACGATATGGAGTACATACTGTATGCAGATACTTTATAAATATTAAGTGATTCAATCTTCAAACACAATCCTATCTGTAGCTCCTATTATTATACCCATATTAGAGATGGGAAACTGAGGTATAAAAGGTAACAAAGCAAGTCATACAGTGAAGAGTAATGGGGAGGCAGGTCCTTGCTCTGGGCTTCAGAGCCCATATTCTTAGCCATCACATGATACTGACTCTAGCAAAACAGGACACAATGGAGCCTCCCTAGATCGTCTTCTTTCCAATGTGGATAATATTCATTAACTCTCAAGGCTGTCGTGAAGGGTCAATGAGAGAATGTATGTATATGAAGCAAATAGAACGATGCCTAAGGAGTAAACTGCTCAATAAGTGGTATTTTTTTTTTTTTTTTTTAGCAGCTGCTATCCTCACAACCCCACATGCAATAGTCTGCTCTGAGAAACAGCGGCCCCCCGAGCTCCTCACCCGGCCACAGGCTGTGGGAATCATTACTTCTGGCTCGAGGCGGACCTCAGAACCAGGCCCCCTGGCCCTACTTTCCGAAGCCTACCTGCCTAGAACAACACAAGCACACATGCCTTGCTGTTAATTAGTATTACCAGTTGCTCCTTTCACTGTAATAGAAGACACATTCATGAATGCAGTGGGCAAATACCGAATTCTTAAATTTTGTGTCTGTATTTTACATCCTACAAAACAGGCAGAGGAACAGGGTCAACTTGATGGCTGTTGTGGGAATGAAATGAGTTAATGTAAAAACAGCACCCACCTACCCGCTCAGCATCCTTTCCAAGACTCACCAGCCCTTGAAACGTATTACCCCTACCCTCACCCAACGACTACGTGGGTGATGGATGCACTGTTACAGAAACATCACCTGGTACTTGTCCAATTCCTGAAACTATGCCGAGATTTAGGCAGCTCCCGTTACCAGGTCAACTCAGAGCCCCCTCGCAAGACAAGGTTCCTCTCTGCTCCGAGGGCCACTCTTAACCATCATTACTATCAGGTAATTATTCTCACAATAAATCCTCACTAACACTTAGGGCTGCCTAGTGTGATGCTTTGTGGTGTGTGGCTCTTTATTAACCATATACTGACTGAGTCACTATTAAGCTAGTAATAATTAAGTAACAATTACATAAATGGTAGACAATATACCTTTGCTACATGTGCCAACTACCAAACCACTGTAGCTCGGACAGAAACTGGAGGGACTACATTGAAGCAATGAAATTAACATTCTCCTTAGACTTAAGCAAAGTTTTTCTCTCATGGATTATCATCTTGTTTGTTTTTCCTTCTACTTTCAATACATAGGGTAAGGATCAAGGAGAATTTGCCTGTAGAAGTAAGTGGATATAGGAGAAAAGGACTTTCTGTAATGCATTCCAACTTTTGAGTTTAGGATACTAGGAATACTGAAATGGGAATGCAAGGCTTTAAGTCAAGGCTGACTTAAAGGCCCTCAAAATTTAAGAGAAGAAAAAATAAATAAATTTTAAAAATTTTGAAAAAATTAAAAAAAAAAATTTACGAGAAGAAAGAAGGCCTACGGATATACTCTTGTCCACCCAATATCAAGACCATTCCAGGCACAGGAAACCCACAATTAACCATTGCCCAAAGGCACCCTAGGGACTGCTCCTTCTGTATGCTGTTTACCTACCAACCAAACAGATTCTTTGAATAGCTGAATTCCATTGCCTAAACATATTAACAAAAGGCCATAACATCATTAATCAAGACATTTGCAAAGCATTGCTGTTGGTTAGGTTGGTTCATTTTTTACCTATGCTGTACTGCACAGACAGACCAAGGTGCACTAGATATGGGTTTATCTAAAGCTGAGAGAATTATTTAAGTAGTGTGATAATAAAATTTGGACCAGATTCATGCAATGCTTATCAAAGCATTATCAAGACGTCAGGCCTGGTTTTAAAAGGAAATATTTAAATGGCTGATCAGGAGCATAAGGGATTTTAAAAGGCTCATCTGTTTAGATACACAGATTTACCTTTTGGTGATAAAGTCTGTGCAAATGGCAAAATAAGCTTGTTTTAAAATACACCAAAGTGAAATAAAAATGTTCTTCCTCTTGGGATACTAGAGAATTTCAGGCATAGTCCTGAATATGAGTGTTTTTTTTAAAAACTCGGAGTACTTATTTTGAGCTTTTATATTTATTAAAATTTATTTCATGATGGAATGATTTTTGAGAAAAAATACTCTGAAAAAAATACTCTCAGAGTTTAAAACAAATTTCAGGCCACCCAGCATAATTCATTATTCAAAGTTTTAAAATCACTAAGAACAGACCCATAGCCTAGTACTTTAACAAACACAAACAGATGTGCAGAGCACTTCAGTCTTGACTCATGAACTCCTTATTTTAAGGAAATAGCTGTTCAATATTAACCGGCTCTAGACATCATGTCCCTCTTGGCAAAATAAGCACCAAACTAGACAGTCCAGAAGGTATTTTTAAAAATCTTAGCTTTTTTTTTTTCTGGTTTAAGATCCAAATCACATTTCCTTCGATGTGTATAGTCGTGTCAAAAAAAAGCAGCTTAAACACAGAGCATATGACTAGAAAACACCCACTACTACATTTTTCTAGAATATTTTATTATTTCCCAAGGTCTGTGTGGCACTGCTATCACCGGATATCATCATTTTCTACAGACAATATCCATGGAAACCAACTTGTAAATATCAGTGTATTATGAAGCCAGAGAAAAACATGCAGTCCTGGAGGGGCTGAGGCGCTGAGCAAACATGCCAACAAGGAGCCCCGTGCTGTGCACAGCCCACTCCCTAATCAGGCAGCCCGGGGTCAGGGGATCCAAGCCCCCCAGGAGTGAAGGCCCCTCCCCTCCTCCTAACCAAGGCACTTTCACAAAACTCTTCCAAGTGCCGACTGGTCCACTTGGAAACCTAGGGCTCCAAGACTGCAGAGTGTCTAGCAGCACAAAATCCTTTTTCTTACATGCCGTGCAGCACAAATCACACCTTAAAAGGTCATCCTTATGTGGAAATAATCTAAAAAAGAGTGGATACATGTATATGTATACCTGATTCACTTTGCTGTACAGTAGAAACTAACACAACATTGTAAATCAAGTATACGCCAATAAAAATTGAAAAAAAAAAAAAAAAAAAAAAGGTCATCCTTTGGAACACAAAAGCAGATTTTGGAATTCATGTGACACAGTCTCCATCTGACTCTTCTGAAAAGAAATGATCCCTCATCCCTCCTCAGATACACCAAAGAGTGATTCCAAGAGGTACCCATAGGATGGCATCCGGCATAAAGAAGATGCTTAATTAATGGAAGTTTTTATTATAGAATGAAAATTCTATTCGTTTCCGAGACCTTCTCGTTTCTCATTCATCTGTGTTGTCCAAGTCATAAAAATGGAATTTTACTGCTATTTTGTTGGCTTTTTCTACTTTGTCTTCAGTGATCACTCTACAGAATACAGGTATATATTTGTGTGTGTATATACCCCCATGCATATGTAAATATACCCACACATATACACACATATATGCATGTGTGTCTTTAGGGTATAAATACGTAGAGTATAAGTAGAATAGGTAAAATTCTACTCATATCACTTTGATTTTTATGTCACCCCTTAGGTACATATGTATTTACTTTAAGCATGTTCGTTATCAAGCTGTTCATATCTATATTTCATACATATATGAAATCCAGAAACTGGATTAGGTAAAGCTGGAATAATTTTTTATTAAAGTTTACTGAGCAATTTTGAAAAGAATCAATCTTCACTCTGAGTTTTTCTAAGATCATCACTTTTATTTCTAATGCCAAAAGGTTTACGGGATATACGGGATTATATTTTCCTCAGAACCTGACTACAGAATGAGGCAGAAGAAAAAAAAAAAAAAAGAAAGAAAAAGAAAAAGGACTGTCATTTCTCAAGAAACTAAACAGAACAAAAATCTTCATATTAAAGAAAACACTGCATTTTTCTAGGTGATTTGACCACTCTGGTAAGTCCAGATAAGGTGACTAACTTCATATTTTGTGGCATGAAAAGGGAAATAAGAAATGCTAGGCTTCGTGTGCACCTGGCTCAACCCACCTTCCTGGGCAGTATCCCTGGTCCGGGTTTGTTTTGGCCCTAGGGTTGTTTTATTTTCCTCTTCTCACTTTAAAATTTTTCCTCTTGCTCTATTTCTTTCCTGATCCTGTTAAAATTACCCCTTCAAGGGGCTTTGATTTCCAGGACTCTTACCATAGCCTTTAATAGGTTCCCGGGCTACCAGAAAATTCAGCTTCTTTTAACAGTTTTCTTAGGTTCTTCACCCCTTGACAGAGGGGTAGAATAGCTTTTTTTCTTTCATTTTTCTTTTTTTTTTTTTTTGCGGTACGCGGGCCTCTCACTGTTGTGGCCTCTCCTGTTGTGGAGCACAGGCTCCGGATGCGCAGGCTCAGCGGCCATGGCTCACGGGCCCAGCCGCATCGCGGCGTGTGGGATCTTCCCGGACCGGGGCACGAACCCGCGTCCCCTGCATCAGCAGGCAGACTCTCAACCACTGCGCCACCAGGGAAGCCCTGCTTTTTTTCTATTTTTAATTATCTCCTGACTTCTATTCATATATTCAGAAATTTTTATCTACCTACTTAGTCTACTAAGCCTCAATGTCCTCTCTGAAAATGACAGGAATCAATCATGCATGTCACTTCTTAATTTTATTAATCCCATAGGTAAACAAGAAAACAATATAAATAAAATAGAAGAGTACTGGATCATGTGCCGTATAGGCAGAACTGAAGTCTAACAGGAGCCACTTGCAGCAACTATTGTACTCTGGTTTCAATTCCAAAGCTGTTCATATTTTCCTTTAAACTAGAGTTTAAAATATGAAAAAAAATACACATGTAAATGTCTTTCTAATACTGTATTAGCACAGGATATAAGCTTAGAATATAAGCTCTTATTAGGCAGGGGCTGCATTTCCTTTCTTTTCTTTTTTCATCTCCATGTCCCCAGCCTCTAACTACTATCTGACACCAAGGCACAAACACTGACCCATTCATCCCATTTGGCTGACAGGCGAACGGAAGTGCTTCAAACCACACAGGAAAGTGAGAGATAAGGCAACAGGCATCCTCTCCCTGCCCCCGCCCTCTGCAAACTTCAGTTCAGGGATCTGATGAGACACAGACAACCTTCCCGTCTACTTGTGGGCTTTTGGGCAACTGAGTAATTGTGGGCTACTCAGGGCTTTAGTCATCTTGAACCTCAACCTGGGCGAGACAGCACAGCTCACCAGATGGCGAACATGATCCCAGTTTTCAATACAGCAACTCCAGCGATAATATTCCTGTCATAGGTCAAGCACGCACTATATCACCAATTATGACTCATGGGTTCCAAGCACACACGGCAGGACATTTCACTGGATCTACTTAGAAGCTGCCTAATGGCAACTTTTAAAATATTGAGCATGGAATTCTTTAGAACAATGGATCCCCCGCTCAACACTTTAAAAGTTGACCGATTAAGTCCTGCACGACTAACAGTATTAGTTCTATCATTTCACTCGGCACAGTTACGTGTACCCTTCACATTTCAGCTGAATGTCATCTTCTCAGAGACGTCGCCTGTGAATCCCACAGGCAAAGAGGTTGTAACCTTCCCCAGCAAAGTCCACACTACACACATTACTATTTTCTTACTATTCAACGCTTTCTAGAGGCCAGGGGCCCATCTAATAATCTTTTTATTCCCAATGTTTAGCATGGTCTTTGGTCCACACATAGCAAGGACTAAATGGCTGGTGAGTGGGATGGATGGATGGATGGATGGATGGATGGATGGATGGACAGACAGATGGATGAGTTTACACATGAATATATGTTAATATACATATTTATATACAAACATAAGTAGGCAACCAAATAGTCATGATTACACATGTGGTCTTGAAATATTCCTATATAACTAACATCTATACTCTTGAACATTTTTTTCTTCTTTCTCTAATTCTGCCTATTCACGTTAAATACAAGTGTAACTTTCTCAAAAATAATTGCAAGTGGCTTTTAAAACATGAGGACTCTAGAATTTTTTCAGAGTAATAAATTAACACCTTTTTTTTTGGCCATGCCGTGGCTTGTGGGAGTTTAGCTCCCCGACCAGGGATTGAGCCCGTGCCCTCAGCAGTGACCGCGCAAAGTCCTAACCACTGGACTGCCAGGGAAGTCCCAAATTAGACACTATTTTTTAGAAATTTATTATAAAGTTATTCCTCCTTCATTTCCTCACATGCTAATCATTACCACGGCGAGGTCTCTGATTTGCTGTATACACCTTGGCACGCTAGCTGCATACTAGTTACACAGCTTGCTGTCTTTGAATTCTACGGTCTACGTATCCAGCTGTTTTTTTTTCAAATCATCTCCAAGTAGGGACCCATGCTTATACATCTCAACCTCACCAGTGTTTCTATACTGAATAAAGTCTTGTAAAAGCAGTATTAATTACATATTCTCAAACCTCAAGGCTTCTTGTTATCATCAATCATTCTCTTTTTAAAATTTTTATTGAAATATAGTCGATTTAAATAAAATGTTAGTTTCAGGTTGACAGCAAAGTGATTCAGTTATACATATATGTATATATATATATTCTTTTTTTTACATTCTCTTCCATTATAGGTTATTACAAGATAACTGCATGTAGTTCCCTGTGCTATACAGTAGGTCCCTGTTGGTTATTTTACATATAATAGTGTGCGTATTTCAATCATTCTCTTTGACTAAACATTTTACCTCTTTCAAGGAAGTAACAAGCAGGACTGTAGCTAAATTTTTCGAACTCTCCCCACCTGCTTTGTTAAACAGGAGATTAATGAATTATGAAGTGCTTTATGACTAATGCTTCCTTATCACACACAACCCAGCCCATGAATTGTTAGTGTAAATATTTTTGTTCATTTCAAAATATTTTTTACCTATTTCCTCTCTCTGTACTTGAAATCCCATGATTTCAGGCCCTGGTTAACATAATCCCGATGATTCTAGTAGCCGACCCTAATCCATACTTTCTTGCCCTCTTTCTGCACGCTGTGAGGCTTACCAACCTTCAGGACTGGCCTCTTCCCTACAACACACACTGGAGCACATGCCGCAAGCACCACATACAAAACCACAAGTGGTGATTTATCTGCTTCTTTGTCAAATCAGAACCTCGGACATTATATTTTTCATTTAAACTGAATACATTTAATTCTGGTTTACAGGTTGATATTTTGAGAGTCTGCTTCACCTAAGCCTGGCCTTCAGAAGCTGGCTATTCAGGCCAAATTCTGGATCATCTCAGGTAAAGGCCACCTTCCGGTGGTGAGTTCATGACGGTAAGTACCAACTTGTGACATCTCCTGGCAGCCTCCCTGCTCGTGACCTTCTCAGGCTGTTCAATTCCGTTCAGACTTCTCCACTTCGAGAATCTTGTTCTATTCTTCACAATTCAGCATTCAATTTCACATTATCTTGTGTCTTTCAAGCACTGGTGTCTCTGGCTAGTTTAGCTGTTCCCTGAGGGCAGGGATTATGCTAATACTCCTAGTCTGTAACTTACACTAGTGGGTCTTCACTAAGCACATAATTAATCTCTAGTCCTAGGAGGGAAAGCTCACAACACCTTACTGCAGCAGAGTAAACCGGAGCATCAGCGAACCTGAACTTTGCACCGATTGTAAACATTTGATGAACATAAACTCCTATTACTAGCAAACAGTCTGGGGATGGAATTACGAGTTGTAAACCAGTGACTACTTAATTACCAAAATCTTCGGATAGGAAGTACATTGTCGATGTGATCCTGACTATCACTTAAAGATTTAAGCTACCAGGTGTTATTTGTATTTAGTTTTATGATGAACAAGAAAGATACGTAATGATGTTTTTCTTGCCTAGCAAATGATACAAGTTAGTACAGACAGGGATAATTGTACTCTTAGATAATGCTTCAACTTGGAGCAAAGGTATGAATACAGTCTTTACCATTTTCCAACTCTGTCTATTTGGACAGTTTTTACATCGTCTTTCACCTGTATCCTCTTTTGTAAAATAAGGATAATCCCTCCTGTGAAGGACTGCTGAAAGATTAGAGCACACGTGAGTAACTAACCTAGTTTGTTTTGCAAACCTAGTTTGCTTTGCAAACAGTAGGCGCTCCGTAAGTGGTGCTATTTGTCACGTAGCTCCCATCTGCTAGGGTTCTCTGCCCAGGCCCTCGGAGACCTGACAGCATCAGAAAAGAAGTGTAGTCTGCAAATAGCCGGCAGCAAACAGAGTATCTTCCTCTCTCCCTCCCTCTCTTCTTTTTTTCTTCCCTTCCCTTTTTCTTTCTTTCCTTTCTTTGCAGGCTGCGTGGAAAACTTTGAATTGCTTTTTTAAACGTTCCTTTTTATCTCCTAAGAAATTCCTCATATTCAAGTTCTTGAGACATATAAACAAGAATCTGAAGTTTGCTAAGCATAAAAGAGCAGTGTCACACTTTGGAGAATGATGTTGAACTATTACCGTCACGCTTTTGGACATCCTTAACCTAGATAAATAGTAGGGAAACTATGATTAGAGAGTTTCGGGGGACAAAATGCTCTCGGATAACATAAGTGCAGGCCTCATTTCTGCCGAGATCAAGCCCGATGCCCCAGCAAAAACAATGCCTACCACAATCCCATGAAATAATTTTAGAAGCGATGAATTAGGACTGGTTCCATTTACACAAATATTTTGATACCATGAACTGGCTCGCTTATTCAGACAGACGGGCAGAGATGGAGACCCACAGATAGGAATGTCGAGAAGTGGGTGACTGAAGTCAGTGCACGGGGTTTCTGCTGAGAAAGTCGGGGGTTAAGTCAGCTGCCATATGGGGAAACAATCTGGAATTCTCGGCAGACAGGGAGCACGGGCTACTTGACTGTTGACAGTGTATATTCAGACATGTGTCCAAGTGCTGGAAACAGCTATTCAAGAATCACTTTAGGGGAAAAATCTTTGAGCAATGAGGTTTCAACATGTACTGTATGCAATGCATAAGTCCTTTACTACCACCTGACTGTCAGCAGTGTGTTCAGCAGAGTTGTTGGTTCCATTACATTTAGGGATTTGTCATGGGCTTGGGTCATATGGTTAAGAGTTTGAAAATGACAACAGAAACAACTAAGCCCCTGAGAGATTTCTGGGCAGTGAAATTTCTGTCCCATTAAATTAAATGTAAAGGAATCTAAAATATGATACAAATGAACTTATTTACGAAACAGAAACAGACTCACACACATAGAGAACAGATTTACAGTTACCAAAGGGGAGAGTGGGAGAGGGGCAAATTAGGAGTTTGGGATTAGCGGATGCAAACTATTGTATACAGGATGGATAAACAGCAAGGTCCTACTGTACAGCACAGGGAACTATATTCAATACCTTGTGATAAGCCATAATGGAAAAGAATATGAAAAAGAATATATATATTTTATATATATTTATAAAACAATATATATGTGTATATAAATCAAGTATATTTTTTAAAAAATCAATATTACTGCAAAGGTTCATATATAAAACTACAGTTTATAAAATATGAAGTGGGGCTTCCCTGGTGGTGCGGTGGTTCAGAATCTGCCTGCCGATGCAGGGGACACGGGTTCGAGCCCTGGTCCAGGAGGATCCCACATGCCGTGGAGCAACTAAGCTCGTAAGCCACTACTACTGAGCCTGCGCTCTGGAGGCCATGAGCCACAACTACTGAAGCCTGCACGCTCTAGGGCCTGTGCTCCGCAACAAGAGAAGCCACCGCAATGAGAAGCCTGCGCACCGCAAGGAAGAGTAGCCCCCGCTTGCCGCAACTAGAGAAAGCCCGCGCACAGCAACGAAGACCCAATGCAGCCAGAAATAAACTGAATAAATAAATTTATTTTAAAAAAAGAAATATGGGGGCTTGCCTGGTGGCGCAGTGGTTGAGAGTCCGCCTGCCGATGCAGGGGACGCGGCTTCGTGCCCCGGTCCGGGAGGATCCCACGTGCCGCGGAGCGGCTGGGCCCACGAGCCATGGCCGCTGAGCCTGCGCGTCCGGAGCCTGTGCTCCGCAACGGGAGAGGCCACAACAGTGAGAGGCCCGCGTGACTCAAAACAAAAACAAAAACAAAAGATGAAGAAGAAAAGAAATATGAAAGGATTTTGTTCCCACGGGAACAGAAAAGTTATAATATTATCCTATACTTTAATATTTTCAAAGAACTTTTATAAAACATTATAAAGGCAAAACAAATGTGTGTGGACAGTCCAAGGAAACACAGATCTTTCAGTGGTGGAAGAGGCTTGAATCTTCGTTTGGGACCCAATTCCCTTACTTTATTTTATTTAAAGAATATAATGATAAAACAGGCTCAATATTTTAACCAAAACCATGTAGCTAACAGTAAAGGACAGAGCTGAATCTGAAACACGTCAGGCATTCCAAGCCATTGTTCTTCCATGTACATAACAGTACTCTCATCATAATTCTCTCATGTACATAAGTGGCCAATTCATCCTACTAAAAAATCTAAGTCATCAGTATGATACCTGGAGCAAAGTACAAATGGAATTTCTCCATTTCCCAAACTAGTAGCCCTAATACTGCGTGTACTGAAAAATGCATTCAGAATTTCACCTGGATGCGTGCGGAAGAATCTACTCCACTCACGGTCTCCTGTGGGATTTTATTTATTTATTTATTTCTGGCTGTGTTGGGTCCTCGTTTCTGCGCGAGGGCTTTCTCTAGTTGTGGCAAGCGGGGGCCACTCTTCATCGTGGTGCGCGGGCCTCTCACTATCGCGGCCTCTCTTGTTGCGGAGCCCAGGCTCCAGACGCGCAGGCTCAGCAGTTGTGGCTCACAGGCCCAGCTGCTCCGCGGCACGTGGTATCTTCCCAGACTAGGGCTTGAACCCGTGTCCCCTGCACTGGCAGGCAGATTCTCAACCACTGCGCCACCAGGGAAGCCCTCCTGTGGGATTTTCAAAAGAGGGCAGGAACATACAGCTCTGTGCACCAGGAACCTGACGGTTTGTATGGACAGAAATTAAAGAAGGTGTACATTACTGTGGGCAAGAGCATCTTTCTATATCTACATAAGAAGAAGCATCTCCCTAAGATTACTAACACTGCGTGTGCTCTGAGCCAGAGTCCCCAGAGTCTACTCCCTGGGGCAGGACTCCTCCCACACGGCCCTCCTCTAAGTGGGCATCTATGAACACACAGGTCTCCCCAGTTGTTCTTAAGCCAGATGGCAGCTTATACAACATGCCTCGTGGCCAATACTCAATTGCATCTCATCTGAAGGCAAGTCACAACTGCTACAAACCCTACCTCTAGAGGGTGAGGCTCCCTTGATTTCACTGAATGAAATGTTAAAGTGAGGTCCACTCCACAGCATTTTCCTTTAAATATTGTAATCCAGTAGAACTTTCTCCTTGATTTTATGATATCCTCTATATACCAACAGAAAATCCCTTTTCCCCTGTTCTTTTTGTAAGTTTCAGTGAATGATCAAAGTTGGGTCTTCACAGAATCAGTCCACTGGGCTCACAGCGAGTCTGCCTCACCTGCATGGTGATAATATTCATACACATATACTGTTCATATCCTTATAATATTCATATTATAATACCCATATACTATTCATATCATGCTATTCATATACTTTCATATCATTATAATACCCATATACTATTTGTATCATTATACTATCTGCGCCACCAAGCCCTCCTGTGGGATTTTCAAAAGAGGGCAGGAACATACAGCTCTGTGCACCAGGAACCTGACGGTTTGTATGGACAGAAATTAAAGAAGGTGTACATTACTGTGGGCAAGAGCATCTTTCTATATCTACATAAGAAGAAGCATCTCCCTAAGATTACTAACACTGCGTGTGCTCTGAGCCAGAGTCCCCAGAGTCTACTCCCTGGGGCAGGACTCCTCCCACACGGCCCTCCTCTAAGTGGGCATCTATGAACACACAGGTCTCCCCAGTTGTTCTTAAGCCAGATGGCAGCTTATACAACATGCCTCGTGGCCAATACTCAATTGCATCTCATCTGAAGGCAAGTCACAACTGCTACAAACCCTACCTCTAGAGGGTGAGGCTCCCTTGATTTCACTGAATGAAATGTTAAAGTGAGGTCCACTCCACAGCATTTTCCTTTAAATATTGTAATCCAGTAGAACTTTCTCCTTGATTTTATGATATCCTCTATATACCAACAGAAAATCCCTTTTCCCCTGTTCTTTTTGTAAGTTTCAGTGAATGATCAAAGTTGGGTCTTCACAGAATCAGTCCACTGGGCTCACAGCGAGTCTGCCTCACCTGCATGGTGATAATATTCATACACATATACTGTTCATATCCTTATAATATTCATATTATAATACCCATATACTATTCATATCATGCTATTCATATACTTTCATATCATTATAATACCCATATACTATTTGTATCATTATACTATTCATATACACATACTATTCACATCATTATACTTTCCATATACATATACTCTTCATATCATTATAATACCCACATACTATTCGCATCATTATAATATCCATACACATATACTATTCACATCACTATACTATTCATATACACCCAGTATTCATATCATTATACTATTCATATACATACACTATTCATATCATAATATTCATATACCTATGCTATTTGTATCATTATAAAATTCATATATATACAATATTCGTATCATTATGATATTCATATCCATATACTGGGTTGGCCACAAAGTTCGTTTAGGTTTTTCAAAAACCCGAAAGAACTTTTTGGCCAACCCAATACTATTCATATCATCATAATGTTCATATCCATGTACTATTCATATCATGTTCATGGTCCAGGAGATAATATTCACATCATTCCTTCTGCTGAAAACAGAGGTGTAAGCACAACCCACATGGCCAAGGAAGCTGGGAAGGGGGTCCTTAACTTCTCCCTTCTACCTTCACATGTGAATTAGGTGCAATGAAATCTTTTCAGCTTAACTTCAGAGGGTTTTGTGAAATATCTTAAGTTAACCTCTGTTAACTGCATAGCAAAACAATAATCCTTTTGTGAAAGTTATGTGTTTTGATTCATTCTGTCAAAAACCTTAGAGGGGAAATCAAATAATACTTAGAAATAATTCCGTGAATGAATTAGAAATAAAACCTCAGTCAGCATCTCCCTGTCCTATGAAAGCCAAAGGAGGTGGCTTATTTAAAGACTGCTTCTTTAGAAAGTAGTCTGTACCCTAAAGAGAGCTGAGCACAGCCTAGCTCCCCGAGAGTCATGGCCAGGGGAACTGAGGAAAGTGTGCCATTTGAAAGCTCAGACAGCAAAAAGATACTAAATCTTTAATACTGGAGATACAACTACATAAAATATTGAATAAGCTGAGAAAAGAAAGGCCTCTGCAGTATATTTAAGACTTGTATATGCAGAAGTCTTTTATTCTTAATGATTGGTTTTTGCTCTTGCTTGGTGTTTCTTTGGGGCTAAAATTATACAGATGGATAACTAGCCAGCTAGCTGGTAATACAGGCATTTCGTTGGTCGCAGAAGTTGTCCAAGTGTAAGTCGCTGTGCCAGTTGGACAAACAGGAGGTGGCATCATCACCCCAAGAGAAGACATGGCAGGAACCGAAAGTAAAGGCTTGGCACGGAGAAGGGCACTGAGATATGCCCCGAATCCTCATGGAGTGCAAACGGTCAGAATCTTCCCGAGTAACCGAGGGAAAGTGATAACTGGGCAATAAACGGGGAAGATGGGGGAAGGAAAGCCAAGAATAGAGGGAGGTGTTGGGGGTAAAAGGGGGGATATGACGGGGACACAGCTACAGACAGGGCTGGAGACAGACAAGCACGGGGAGACCGACACGGGTTCTGGGAGTTACAGGATTCATTCTTTCTCTGCTGGAATGTTGATTTTGAACATTTCAAAACATAAAACCAAAACATCTCATTAGCCAAGGGCACAGTCCCTTGATCTCAGACTTGGTCAGGTCCCTACCCTTCATTTTAAGCCCTCTTGGGAACGATTTTTTTTTTTTTTAAGTTACAAAAGTAATTGCTACAGAGGTCAAAGGATAACAAAACTATAAATTATGCCATCAAGCTCACTATACTCAAGAGCGGCTGGAAAGGGCTCTGGTAAAACCTTCACTCTAAAGAGAACTTTATTCTGGCCAGAAGTGGAGGAGGGGAAAGCAATGAGCGTACATTTGAAAGCTGCACGTAACTCCTTTTGGGTCTTAACGCCAAGAGCGAAGACGGTTATTTCTGCACCATTGGCACTTCTTTCTCTTTCTGATGGAAAGGGAAAGTTTTGTTTTCAGGAACCATTTCTCCAGCAATACAAACCATCACTTAACTTCAGGATGGGCAAGGAGCCCAAATCTTGCCAAGCATGGTAACAGCTGCTCCTAGCTCCCCCTATACTATTCATATACACCCAGTATTCATATCATTATACTATTCATATCATTATACTATTCCCTGGTCCAGGGATGGATACCTGGCTCAAAGCAGGCCAATCAAAACTCTTCCGAACAGACGTGTGGTTGCCAAGGGGGAGGGATGGATTGGGAGTTTGGGGTTAGCAGATGCGAACCATTATACATAGAGGATGGATAAACAACAAGGTCCTGCTGTAGAACACAGGGAGCTACATTCAATACCCTGTGATAAACCATCATGGGAAAGAACATGAAAAGAATATATATATGTAAAACTGAGTCACTTTGCTGTACAGCAGAAACTAACACAACATTGTAAACCAAATATACTTCAATGAAATTACAAAACAGAAAGAAACTCTTCCAAAAATTTTTGAAGGAAGAGTTCCTGTCTCCTTCGAAGATTGCCAAGTTCTAAAATCTTGGCACCTGCCTGGTTTCCTCTGCGATTTTATGAAGACAAACTGATTGAGAGTGAAGCCCACCACAAGAAAGCAAGTCTATGGAAGCAGAGAAAGAGGCAGAGTCGGTGGCATCATTCAAAACCTGGATGAAGCCCATCCCTGAAACGTTCAGGGACAGATCCAAATATTTCCTTTTTCAGTTGGTTACTTGAAGCTAAAAGGATCTCAAAGTTACTCTTTCTTGCATGAATCCCACTATCTTTCAACCGAAGCCATTACCTATTAGGGACATCTCTTCTGTCCTGGCACACCTGTAGCAGAATTGCAGTAGTATCCCCAGACTCTATGCAATACTGGTTTGTACTGTGGCTCTTCTGAGGGCCCACGGAGGCCTGGCTTAACCCATGGAGAAGTGAGGAAGGCCATTTCTTCTCTATAACAGAGGGACCATTTAATATTCTAAGCAATTCCCTGGTTTGTCTTTAATATAAATATTTCTATTGTCGGCAATGTTGAAATTGGTCGTTTTATTCCTCCCCAAACTTGTGCCCTGGGGCAAAGGGGAACAGTAGCTGTGAAATACAAAGCATTGATCCCACTGTAGAGGTTCTTTCTTTCTTAAAAAAAAAATTTATTGGAGTACAATTGATTTACAATGTCGTGTTAGTTTCAGATGTACAGCGAAGTGAATCAATTATAGATATACATATACCTATTCTTTTTTAGATTCTCTTCCCATATACGTTCTTGCAGAGTATTGAGTAGAGTTCCCTGTGCTCACCAGTTATCTATTTTATATATAGCAGTGTGTATCTGTCGATCCCAACCTCCCAATTTATCCCTCCCCCGCTTCCCCCCAGCAACTATACGTCTGTTCTCTGTGTCTGTGGGTCTGTTTCTGTTTTGTAGATAAGGTCATCTGCACCATTTGTTTAAAATTCCACACATAAGGGACATCATATGGTATCTGTCCTTCTTTGAGCTCTCGTGCATGGGCACACCGCCCCTCACCGGCCCCTCCACTCACACGGAGCTTTAACAAGGAAGGAAGAGAATGGAAGAGTGGAAGAGGCTTTCTGTTATTAGATCAGGCAGAAAATAATTGGCCAAGGGTAGATCTCTAATGGAAGAGTTTTGTGTCTGAAAATAACACAATTCCTTCAACTAAGTACCTTTAAATTTCTTCTCCAATCCATTTTGCATGGCTTCTGGCAGTATTTTCTTGGTCAACTATAGACTGGTCCATGTTCTCTTCTGCAAGAAAACCCTCAGCTTCTGAGAGCAGAGGAAGGGAGACCAAATCCATCAGTGGGGGTTCACAGTTGTACCCTGCCCACCGGGACAGCCTCACCTCGACGGCATCACGTGCTCCAGGGGAAATCATCGTGCACACATTCTTCCCCTCTACCCCACCTATCCTTTTATGTGAGCTATAGCTCTTACTGAGTACCTGATAGGTGCTGGTCAGTACTGACGTCTCACCTGTTCTTCGAGGCGGAACACGCATTGTGTCTCCGTCCCTCTGGGTCATCACTCATCGCTTCCTACTCGTGACGGGCGCTGGAGGAGACCCTACCTTTGCCCTCACAGCCTCCTCCTGTGCTCCCTTCTCTTCTGCCCTAAAACACCGGTGACCTGTGTAGGCAACCAGCCTGCATATGCGTGGCACAGACAGGCCCTTCAGGAAGGTCTCGGGGATGGATAATAAATGCCCCAAGCCCACCTGGGCCCCCTACCCCTTGCCAGTGGTGGAGGTGGACGCCAAGCAAGTGGCCATGCTGTCACGTGTAACACCAGGCACGACTCCTCTGGTCTCACGGAAAGGCTCCCACAGGGCACCTTCAAAACGCACTGAGCTTTCTGTCTCACCTAAGCTTTTCTTGCCGTCCTGAACAGGACTGGAATGCTGAGTGAGAGGCCCACACCCAGCTACATGCTCTGAGCCCCAGTTCTGCAGACTCAGTCCGGGGCTTCACGGGATGCCTTTGGACCTTCCAGGGATAAAACTTAAGATGATTTATGCCAAATAGTGCCTAATGCCGCCTTGTCCTTCCCTTCACTATGTTCAGGGGCTCACGAAAACATTTTGCTTGAAAAATAAATTCTTAGGATGAACTTATGGGTCTCCAAGGTCATTAGCAGCTCAATAATACTGTCTTTTTTTTTTTCAGTTGTATGGCAATAGAACTAAGAAATAACTTTATTCCTTTCCACAAAATAACTTTTTCCTTAAAATTTTATCTCCTAGAGCTTGCACTGTCGTTGTAAAATTGATACAAGAAATCTATCCTAGGCTTGAAAGTTACATCTACTAGAGGGAAACACAGAAAATGAGTATTTGAGCTTCTGAGGTCTGCGTGGGAGGGTTAATTTGTGCCCACCATTTCTCCACAATAAATTAATAACGATTATTTATAGGCTGTTGCTGGTAAGATACGCAGTTACAGTCTGAATTAGAAAATGGTCAACAAAGCAATCTAAACACAATCAGTTACAGTCATAACTGTACTCTCTACTTACCGTCTTCTGGGACCTGTGGCCTTTCTATTTTAATTGTCTGTTTACTTGTCTGCTTCTGACCAGACTCTGAGTTTCTTGAGGGCAGAGACGACTCCGCTTCACCACTGTCTCCCCGCACCCCCACGGGGCTCAGCAAGTGCCCACTGGACTTACAGTAAATACACAAGCAAAAACCAAGGCCACATTAATTCTACGATAAACAGCAGGAAGGGAGGACAATGTCCAAAAGATTTTCTTCATTTGGAAGAAAAACTAACAGTTTTGATCACCTTCAATTCCAAGTATTAAAAAATGTGTTTCTTTTGCCTAGCAGATTTAGCATTTCTATCATTCAACGTTTTCCACGCTGGACCAAAGACAGCATTTCCTCCAAAAGAAACTCAGCTGCTTTGGTGAAAAAGAGGCACTATTTTATTTTTTTCAACTGCAGTAGAGTTGATTTACAGTGTTGTGTTAATTTCTGCTGTACAGCAAAGGGATTCAGTGACACAGAAGCACTACTGAACAGCCCATTCTTTTCTACACAGTCATTTACGGTCTTTCTCTTTGTAAAATATAATATATAATAAGTAAATTTATTCATGTCAGAGAGGAGCAAACAAACAAAAAAAAAATTAAGATTTTTCCACTAAAAAGTGCCCTCTTAAGGACACCATATGTCACACACATAAGAGCCACATGTGCACAGAGAACATTGAAAAACAAGACATATTTTGGCCCTTTTTACACCAATGTGTGTACACACACACACACCCCATCCTTCCATTCCTGTCCCACACCAATACCCTCCACCACATTGCCTGCACATCTTCTCAGGCTGGAAAAGCAACAAAACCAAACTTGCTTCTGACTCGTTTTGCTCTTTGTAATAATTTCAACCTCACAGCATAAAAACACAACTCCCTCTGTCTGTTTCTTTATAAAAGATGATTTGAAGAGCCAGCAAGGCCACGGGGGTAAAAGTCAAACATCTCACTCGAGTCTGCCCTCTTTTGAAGATGCCACTAAAACAGTGAATCACATTTTCTAGACTCTTCTATGTTTCAGACTTGAGAAAATATTGACACTGGAGCAGCTTAAATTCCAAAGATGCATTTTATCAGGGACACATCTCTATTTAAGTTCTCCAGCCTTGTCATGGAAAAGAGTCCATCTGGCCATTTTAAAAAATCAACTCTAAACTTGAACTTGAGAACACTAAGTCTTGTTAGGAGGAACGTGGTTTTGCTTGAAACAGTGTCGCTTCCAGCCACATGGTAGACAAAGTTAGGCAGAGACACTCCTCTTGGTACATTACAACAAAAATGCTGAATAAATGAGTAAAAGAAAACCTTTGTTTTTCATGCAATACTGAACTGTCAGGAAAATAGGAGAATTCTCTGGAGGACAGACAAGAAAAGGAACCAATATTCCAGTGAGGTGACTATGCTCTGGGCCCCGCGGGCATCTGCTGAGCCTCTACCTGCAAGGGCGGGGTGGGGATGGATGGTTAATGGGCCACAGGTGGTCCAGAAGCTGTGTGGGGCTGCATCCTAGCTCCATCCTTCCCCCTCTACCCTGCAGCCTAACCACGTCACTCGTAAAATGTACCCCTCGATGGGAGGCTACAGGGATACGTCAGCAATTAACCGGACAACTAACTTCTCAACAGCCGTAGACAATGGATGGCGTCTTTACAGAATTGAGAAAAACATAAACACACAACTGAAAATCCTATATCCCGTCTGAACAACTTCCAAGAATGAAGGTGAACTAGAGAAATGTTCAAATAAGTAAGACCTGAGTATTTACTCTCCACAGGCTTTCACTTAAGAGGCTTTCTGAAAGAAGTAAAATGATCCTACGCCCCCAAATTCTGAAGTGCAAGAAGAAATCGTTAGCAACAAAAGTAAGCCCGTAGGGTTGGCTAAAGAAACACCGATCATACAAAACAATAACGACACATGTTTTACTTGTGAAGGTAAAGAATACAAAACTAGGGCTTCCCTGGTGGCGCAGTGGTTGGGAGTCCGCCTGCCGATGCAGGGGACGCGGGTTCGTGCCCCGGTCTGGGAAGATCCCACGAGCCGCGGAGTGGCTGGGCCCGTGAGCCATGGCAGCTGGGCCTGCGCGTCCGGAGCCTGTGCTCCGCAACGGGAGAAGCCACAGCAG
>NW_006788863.1:1217186-1219927 GCF_000442215.2 Lipotes vexillifer
AAAAAAAAAAAAAAAAAAAAAAAAAGAATACAAAACTAAAATCCTCAGAAACTCACACCTATCAGGAATGAGAGTAACTGTGGTGAGAACCAAGCCGGCTTGGACAAGAAGGATGAAACCACCCGGTTATAGTAACAGAACATGACTATTTTACTGTCTTCATTATTTTCCCAGGCAAATACCTTTACTGTTAATTACAGGAACTTCCTCCAAAGAACCATTAACTCCTTCAAAAAATCATCAACAGTTTACTATTTAGCACTGCGGCACCCATGCCTGAAAATCCCTGCCTTGTTTCCACGAGTTCTGAACTATTATGTCCTAATTCTTACCCAACCCTCAGTCCAGTCTCAGATTGAAGATCCATTTTAAACCAAACTTCAAATCCTCAACAAAGTCTGGTTTTGCCTTTCCTCCCCAGACGCTGCTTGAGCTGCCAAGGTGGCCATCCCTGTCACCATGGTGAGCAATAAACTCAGCTCTGTCTTATCAGCTCCGTGAGCTGAGAGCTGAGATTCAGCATTCCAGGGCAGTTCAAAGGTTCTCAGGTAATCTTCTATTTGGGGAAGGCGGGTAAACATGAATGAGCTTTCTATATGGAGTTCCGTATGCATTTCTAAGGTAGCCATTTAAACACAGAACTTGATGTACACTTTCTGAATTAGTAGAAAAGAAAACTAGGATGAGAAGACAAACTGAATGAATGCAAAAAAGGAAAGAAAGAAACAGAAAAAGGAGTAGAAATGGAATGTACAAAAGAAATAGTAGCAGGCTTCCCTGGTGGCGCAGTGGTTAAGAATCCGCCTGCCAATGCAGGGGACACAGGTTCGAGCCCTGGTCCGGGAAGATCCCACATGCCGCGGAGCAACTAAGCCCGTGAGCCACAACTACTGAGCCTGCGCTCCAGAGCCCGCAAGCCACAACTACTGAGCATGTGCTCTAGAGCCCATGTGCCACAACTACTGAGCCCATGTGCCACAACTACTGAAGCCCGTGCGCCTAGAGCCTGTGCTCCGCAACAAGAGAAGCCACGGCAATGAGAAGACTGCACACTGCAATGAAGAGTGGCCCCCGCTCGCCGCAACTAGAGAAAGCCCGCGCGCAGCAAGGAAGACCCAGTGCAGCCAAAAATAATTAATTAAAAAAAAAAAGAAAAAAGAAATAGTAGCACTGAATCTAAAAAAGGTATAATCAGAACCAATGTGCTAAATTAAGTTCATAAGTGTAACGTGAAGATGTTTAACTGAATTTTTCTTTTTAATCTTACTCATGTTCCTCTCACAAGGGAGAACACACACACACACACACACACACACACACACACACACACACACACACCCCTAAGGACACAGGAAAGCTCAAAGTAAAAAAATGGAAAGAATGCCAGGCAAATAACCAGCCCAATTACCCGGCACATCTATATCAATATTAGGCACAATATACTTTGAAGTCAAAACAAAACATTAATAAAGATTAAACAAGATCAGGTCTCTGAGCCTCTGCCGGCACCAACTGGCATAATTTAAACACATAAAAAGTGGACAGTCCTACAAGATGAAACTGATAAATATATGTATTCTCTCTTAGGAGTATTTGACACATATCTCTCAGGAATTGTTGAATCAGGAAGAAAACAAAATCAGGGAAGACCCTGATGTGACCAGCACGGCTACAAAACTTGCCATGATGTACATACATGCAGTGCTGCACCCATAACGGAAGGAGAGCACATTTGGAAACTTAAAAAACTTGAAGCAAGTGAAGCCAAGTATTAAATTTTGAACCATCACAGACAAACGGGCCATATTCTTTTTTTTTTTTTTTTTCCTGCGGTACGCGGGCCTCTCACTGTTGTGGCCTCTCCCGTTGCGGAGCACAGGCTCCGGACGCGCAGGCTCAGCGGCCATGGCTCACGAGCCCAGCCTCCCCGCGGCACGTGTTATCTTCACGGACCGGGGCACGAACCCGTGTCCCGTGCATCGGCAGGCGGACTCTCAACCACTGCACCACCAGGGAAGCCCAAACGGGCCATATTCTTTATCCAAAATACAATTAACTTAGAAATCTATAATAAAAAATGCATTTAAAAAACCTTATGCATTTAACGTAGAAAATGAACAATATGCTTCTATATGACCCGTGCGGCTTAAAAGAAGAAAACAATCGATGTTATAAAAATCCCCAAATGGACAAAAATCAAAATACCACATTATCAAAATTGGCAAGATGCACTGAACACTGGATTGAGAAAGCAAGTTCGTGTCATGGAAATGCAATAAATGAGCAGGGGACTTCCCTGGTGGCGCAGTGGTTAAGAATCTGCCTGCCAATGCAGGGGATACGGGTTTGAGCCCTGGTCTGGGAAGATCCCACACGCCGCGGAGCAGCTAAGCCCGTGCGCCACAACTACTGAGCATGTGCTCTAGAGCCCGCGAGCCACAACTGCTGAGCCCATGTGCCACAACTGCTGAGCCTGTTCTATAGAGCCCGTGGGCCACAGCTGCTGGGCCTGCGGTGGGAGAGGCCACTGCGGTGAGGGGCCCTCGCGCTGAGGTGGGGAGTGGTCGCCCGCTTGCTGCGGCTGGGGAACACCTACATGCAGCAGCGAAGGCCCAATGCAGCCATAAATAAATATATAAATAAATTTTATTAATAAATAAATTGATCTTCAAATAAATTAAAAAATGAGCAGTCCGAGGTACCCATCGCCTAGAGAACATTCTGGCCAGAATCTTTCAGCA
>NW_006788863.1:1219937-1256013 GCF_000442215.2 Lipotes vexillifer
AGCAGGACTTAATTATGAAGACACACTCAGAAATGAAATGGAGAGACATTCCACAGAACAAACGGGCTGGATAGCTCACAAATATCAGTGTCATGAAAGTGAAGAAAAGGCAAGAAAAGAGTTACAATAACCAACTTCAATCAATGACTGATTTACCGAATCAAAGCATAGTAAGAAAAAAAGCAAATAATGAAGTGATAACATATTGGGATCATGAGAAACATTGGAAAATCAGGTATATATCAGGTAATAGTTTCATGTTAAAGTTACATTTCGTGCAGGTGATACTGGTTTTCAGAAGACAAAGGAAATATCCTAGCTCTTAGGTGATACATGGTGAGGTATAAAGTGTCATTATCTCTAACTTATTTTTAAAAGCCAAATTAAATGAATAAAAAAATGTCTCCCAAAGGGAAAAAAGGCCTCTTAGAAAAGTAAAACAAAACCAAACAAAGTACTTCAAATAATATAAGAAAATCTTCATCCATCATCATATTCAATATCGATGTGTTAACAGCAAACCTTTTCCTTCCAGTGGCCAAAGATGAAATGATTTCAACAACAAAGTAAACAACAATAGCACTGCGTTATAACACAGGGCATAAAATAAATCTCCATGAGTCTATACTGATACAAATGATTGAAGAAATAAAAGAAGGAAGGAAGGAGGGAAGGAAGAAAAGAAAGAAGGAAGGAAGGAAGGAGGGAAGAAAAGGAAAAGGAACAAATTTTCTTTACTGAGGAATTCCCATTAATCTATGTATATATTCCCCCCTCTAGGAGGTGTAACTTAATCACTGTCTCCTAGAACGTGGACTGGACTTAGTCACATACCTCCATATAATAGCATATGAAAGGGAAATGTATTTCCTCACCAGAGGAGAAGCCCACCTGACCTGAGTGATTATTGTTAACACCGTCAGTGATGAGTGCGGCTGGTAGTACGTACCCTCTGCCACCATATGAGGGGAAGAGCAGCTCACCTATTTGGAACCCTTCCCCCAAACCAATAACCTCAGTGTAATCATGAGGAAACATCTGAAGAACCTAAACTGAGGCTACAAATTACCTGACCACTACTCTTCAAAACTGTCAAGGCCATGAAAGACCAAAAAGAGAAACTAACAGATCGGAGGAAACTAAGGAAGCTTCAGGACTAAATGCAAGGCTCATCCTGGAAAGGATCCTGAACCAGAAGAAACACACGGAGTGACCACACTGCTGACATCTGAGTAAAGCATGTAGTTCAGTGAGTGGCATTGTATGGATGCTGGCGTCTTAGTTACGCAAATATGTGGTGGTGATGGAAGACATAACGTGGGAGGAACCTGGGAATATGGAAACTGTACCATCTTTGCAACATTCTGTAAGTCTAAAGTTACTCCAAAGTTTAAACTTTATTTTTTTTTAAAGAAGCAAACTCTAAAATCAGGAAGTCAGAGACACCTCCTCATGCAATCAACAACTTAATAAGAAATAGAAAAGAGTAAAAAGAACTGACTGGAAGAAAGACATCTTTTTCATGAACCATATCTTTTTTTGCACAAATCCAAAATAATTGCCAGAACAATTATTAAAATAAAGAGCTTAGCGAGTTTGCTAGATATAAGATCAATACCAAAAAACTGATTGCCTTTCTATATACCAGCAATATACAATTAGAAATGTAATTTTCAAACAGGGATTTTAGTAAGAGACCACAGAAAGAAATCTAAATAATGATGCATCACATCTTTATAAAGAATAGTTTAAAACTGTACAGACAATAAAGAAGACCCAAATAATTGGAGAAGCGTAAAGTTCTCAAGGACAGAAAGGTCGTTACAATAAGGATGTCAGATCTTCTCAGAATGATCTATACGTGCAAGGCTATTTCAGTAAAAATCACAGCAGGAGTTTTCAAGGAACTTGGTAACCTATTTCTGAAAACATATATTGAAGAGTAAAATGGTGAGGATGCTCGAAAAGGAGAGGAAAACAAGGCGACTTCCCTACCACACAGCTCCTGTAACGCTACAGTAATTGAGACAGGGTCAGTCTGGTACACAGCGGGGCACAGTAAACCCAAGGAACAGAACAGAGAACCGAGAAACGGGCCAGATCAGATACAAAAGCCTGACCTGTAAGTTAGCTGGCTTTGCACATCATTGGAAGAAAGTGTGACTATTCAATAAATGATGTCAGGGGCTTCCCTGGTGGCGCAGTGGTTGAGAGTCTGCCTACCGATGCAGGGGACGCGGGTTCGTGCCCCGGTCCGGGAAGATCCCACATGGCGTGGAGCGGCTGGGCCCATGAGCCATGGCCGCTGAGCCTGTGCGTTTGGAGCCTGTGCTCCGCAACGGGAGAGGCCACAGCAGTGAGAGGCCCGCGTACCACAAAAAATAAAAATAAATAAATAAATAAATGATGTCAGGACTCTATGGGATACCCTAGTGAAGAACCTCACATCGATAAGATGAATTACAGATGAATCAAGGACTTAAATGTGGAAACCAAAGTTTAAATAGCCAAAGATCCCAGTAAAGACTGGGCAAAAGACATAAGCAGGCATTTCACAGCAAAGGATATCTGAGTAGCCAATAACAATATGAAAATTTTCAAGCTCACTGCTAATAAGAAGAAACAAATACGAATTAACATTAAGGTACAATTCTACACTTACCCTAATACCCAGAATTAAAAGAATGCCAAATCAAAAGGTTGGGGAGAATGCAGAAAAACAAAATTATGTATATTGTTGGTAGAACTGTAAATTGGTCACTTTTAAGAATAATTTAACTCTACCTCATGAAGTTGAAAATATTAATTTCTTAAGACAGCAATACCATTCTCAGCTATAGATTCGAAGAAAGTTTTCTTGCACTTTGGACAAGGAGAGTTGGAAATAAGCCAGACATTCATCAAAGCGGAAAAGACAAGAAAGGTTGCCTATTTATACAATGGAGTACGGTCCGTCACAGAAAGCAAAGGATCCAAGCTCTCTGCATCCACATGAACTCGAAAAACATCACACTGCATCAAGTCACAGGAGTAAGCATGTAGTATTATCCCACTGATATATACTTCAAAAGAGGCAAAACAATTTTAACAGGCTAGTTCACAGGGAGATGTGTACATGTGGTAAAATTACAGAGAAAATTGGGAGGTCGAGGAAAAATAGAAAAACTTAAGACAATGATTATTTGTGCAGCAATAATAGGAAGGTAAATCAAGGAAGCACAAAAAGAAGGGATTTCAGAACTATTGGAGAGTCACTTTTCTCGAGTCTCATATGGTGAGTGACGTTGAGCCACAGAATGCTACGGTAGGCATCCTGGACGATAGTTTATCTTCTGTGATCTAACTACTCACATGCATCACACACACACGCATGCACACACGCATGCACACAGGACGCTGCCTGTCCCGTCACACGTCCAGCCAGGCGTGCAGGTGTCACGTGGCCCTCCTGGCACTGACCTGTGGGAACAGAACTCCTGTCACTGCCACTGCTGTCACTGATCCTTTGTCTCGGAACCGGGAGCCTCCTGTCTGCAATCAGCATCCATGAGACTGTGGTAGGTTAACTTGCTACTTTGCAAGGAGGGCCAAACCTTAAACCCTCTGCAGTTTTTACAACATTATGTAATCCTCCACATGAAAAGAAGGCAAGAGGTGTAGAACGGCATGGTGATAAAACATCTCTACGAGGGTTAGAAAAATGGATTTTAGTACGTGTTGAGTTATAAAACATGAATGAGATCTAGGGCAGCTACTTTACTTCTCTGGCTTGTTTGCTTATCTATAAAATGAAGGGTTGAATAACACCATCTCTAAAAATAGCTAGAATAACTTATCCTTCTCAAAGCCTAAAATTAGAGATGTAAGGGGAAAAAAAACCTGAAACGCATAGCCACAGAAAGAAGAACTTGAAAGAAAAAATGTAGCTATATATAAATGTTAAAGATACAAATTGTGATGACAGCAAGTATAAAGTTTATCTTATCTGTATTGAAATATTTATCTGTAATATACCATAAAGAGAAAATTCTCTTTTAACTTGTATATCAAAGGGAAAATAAAGAACCCCACAAAGAAGCTCAAGTGAAATATTTTCATGATACACAAATGCCATTGAAGTGAAAAATCTTCCCTGAGACCACCCAACCTTGACAAGTATATTCACATAGGATTTAAAGACTAATATTTGTATGACATACGGTAGGTGGTCTTTTGCGTGGGTGAAATACTCCAGCTGACTCTGGTTCATGAAAGCTTCTAGGAGAATTATGATAAATTTCTACCTGGCCAACTATAATGTTAGCCTAAATGTTTAATTCTGCTTTCAGAACTGTACTTATTCCTTGTAATGAAATATTCAAATTTCTTAGTTCTGGGTGTATGTATGTATGTATGTATCTATTTGTGTACCTATGGATACTGGATAGCACGGACACTGCTCTTTCTTTTTATAGCTTACTATTTATCTTATTGATTTGGCTATAAGGAAGCTCAAAAGTTTTGGCACTAGTGGTAACTCTGGCACAACCTTCCTTCCTTTACTTGGCTTTTGATTCTCTATTCCTTATTTTATAAATTGTTTTAGTCTATATGTAATTTCTTTTTAACCATATATTACCTCACATTACTTTCAGATGTAGATAGAAACAGAGCTTAAATAAGGTTGTAAATTTCTTGGATCATCAGAAAAACATGAGAACAAAAGATGCCATTTAAAATCACAGCCTCAAAATAAAGCAACTTGAAAGACTGCAACAGTTGTTACACTGTTGGAATTTCAAGTATGATCACTTACTTGCATATGTCATCTTCTGGGTCTTCAAGCCCAAATCTCTCATCAAATGTGAGCTGTATCCACACATTTTCCTCTACTGCTACTAATCTCCAGACCAAGACCATATTTCTTGGATAAGTATGAGGAAACCTCGGGCTGTGAATACTTCCATTAGTAGACACACTAATAATTCTCTCATGCTGGGGATCTTGTACTCCTGAAAGTAAAAACATAAGCATAGACACACACTTAGAACAGACATTTCAAAAATTATAGGTTTCAAAATAACTTCTGAAAAAAGGTAACCAATACAAGCCCAAAGTTTCCCATGAACTGTAATTACTAAATGATTTCAACCCTTAAATGACCTCGAAAAACAAAATGAGGTCAAAGCAATGGTATCAATTTCTTGTTGTAAGGCAACTAACAGCGGTCTATGAAGATATGAAATTATAAGAAATGTCGCAGGACTTCTCAGTGACTTTAAAAGGCTAACATGAATTTTAAATTTCTAAGAGGAGAATACAGTATAAAATCGCTTCCAAGTTTATTAGGCATGGCAACCTTTTACACAGTGAAATGCCAAAATACATTGTTATTAATATCTTTTTCTTTTGCTTAGATTGCTGGGGGAGACATGAGGGCACGGGCAAATTGAAACAATTTGTTGAGACAAAAATGTTCTTTTTTTACTGAAGCATAGTTGGTTTACAGTGTTTCAGGTGTACCGCAACATGGTTCATTTATATATAGATATTTTTTTCAGATTCCTTTCCATTATAGGTCATTACAAGATATTGAATATAGTTTCCTGTGCTATACAGTAGGTCCCAGTTGTTTATCTATTTTACACACAGTAGTGTAGAGACAAAAGTGTTCTTCTATCCACCCAACTGAGAGTTCATAATGAGAGGAAACAAATAATTGGTATTTGGAAAAGGAGCAGCTGTTTACCTACACAAAGAAAATCTAAGAAATAAGACAGTTACACTTTTCCAGGCCATGAAAATCCAATCCATTGTTTGCTAAATCCCAGTAAAAAAAAAGAAACAAAAAACCTTTTAAAGACTCTTTTATTCAATTTCTAAAACAATTTAAAAGTCCTAAACTGCACCTTGAACACATGAAGTAATGTGCATGGCAAAACACCTGACACGTTTTTTGTTCAACTTTGATATACTCATAACATCAGGACAACAATATTATACTGTACCAATACCTCATTAGTTTTCATGATTTAGAGATATGTTTCATAAGACTGAACTTTGTATTTGCAGTATTATACAGAGAGAAGAATATCATTACTTTATAAGCGCCATTTTTCCTTTATTTGCCCATTTCCCAACATCCAATCTCAATATATGCATAGTTACTTTCAGAAACATGAAAAAATTCTCATTTTATTGACTCCTTTTAGGTACATCCCATCAAACTGTGCCATACAGAGTTGTCTAAGGCCTATTACATCATTGACATTTTATACTAAAGTACGTTTTTCTTCTCTCTCTCTTTTTTTCTACTATGGTTTTCTGCCTTCTCCTCTTCAATTCTTTCACTCCCATACCCTACTTCCCTTTTTTTAATTGAAACATAATTGAGTTACAGTATTGTGTTAGTTTCAGGTGTACAGCAAAGTGATTCAGTGATACATACATATGTACCTACTTTTTTCAGATTCTTTTCCATTATAGGTCATTACAAGACACTGAGTACAGTTCCCTGTGCTCTACAGTGGGTCCTTGTTGGTTATTTGTTTTATAGACAGTAGTATGGATCTGTGAATCCTAATTTCTTCTTGACCAGTGGACTCCTCCATGCCAAGTTTGCCTGCTAAGTATTTCAACTCCACGTGCTCTCTCCATGATTTTACACCAATGACCCTGCTTCCCGCTCTGGAAGGCAGACTCTCAGGCGACCCCCAGTGTCCCTCACGCGTCAGGAGCCCCTGCCTTGAGTGGGTGGAAGCTGTGACAAGGGGTATTACTCCCATGATCAGGACAGTTAACTCTGAGTTAACCAAAAGTTAGATTATAGGAGAAGCCTAACCTAATACGGTGAGCCCTTAACAGAAGCTGGCCCTTCTTGATCTTAGAAATTCCAAGTGTGAAAGACACTCAATGGGGAAAATTCTGTGTGGTGGCCTTGGAAAGGGAGCAGGCTGTGTGCCCAGGATGTGGGCGGCTGAGAGGTACCGAGAAAGAGGGGGCTTTATCCTGAAACCTCAAGAGACCTCGATGAATCGGAGGCAGACTCTTCACCAGCCTCCGGAAAGGAATCAAATCTCGCTCATACCTTGATTATAGTTTCGTAAAAACTTGGAGCAAAAGCCCAGTCTCCCAGGCCTGGATTTCTGAGCTCCAGAGCTGAGAGCAAACAAGGTGTATAAAACTGCGGGTTCATGGTGATTTCTTACCTAACAGTAGACAATTAATATACCTTCTGTTGGGCACAAAGCTATTTGATTTGCAAGTATGTCTTTTTGCCCTTCGTTCTTCAACGGCACTTAGAGTAATTGTAGCAACTTTTCATTTACTATTTATGTGACTCAAAATACATATTTCACACTGATAAAATGCAACTTATGAATATGCTCTAAGAAACTTCTTGAATTCAAAAGACAATGCCAAGTGTTATTTATTAGTCAGAATATGATTCGGGTTAGAGAATACCTGTTTAATTGTTAAGACACCCCAAATAATTTTAACAAGGTGTAGTTATGATTCCTAAAGCAGCTTTTTCATTCTCTTAAACTCAGCTGTTTCAACAATGAGTCTGTTAAGTATGATTTTATATTGTCTAAGACAAGATAAAGACAAACATAATTTCCTTTGAATATATACAGTGCATATAATGGGGAATATCATTATATTAGTAAATATGCCTTAAGTGCCATAGGATGTTTAAATTAAATAATTATTATTTATAATTATCACTTGTGCAAAAGCATGTTCCCTCTCACTGGGGGCTAATGTTTGATATGGCCATAGGTTATATTAACATATATCAAATAATCAATACCTCTCCTGTGCACATAATTTAGCACCAGTATATCTCATAAGGACACAGAGGATCTATCAAGTTAGATGAATTCTCCTCTATACGGACAATTTTTTAAAGAAAATGATTATAATCTACTATTAAAATTAAGTTAATATATTGTCTGTTTTCAAAGATTTCTTTTAAAAATGAGATATTTCCCCACTATCTAAATTTTAATACAATAGCCTACATATTTCAGAGGTATTTTAGAGCAGTAGCTTATATCAAGAGTCCTTCTCATTTTGGCAGCTAATATATTTTTTAATGAATTAATTTTTTCCAACCAAATTTATTAAAATATATTATTTGCCCATTCTGTCTTAAAAAAGAAAAAAAAAAACAAGAGTGCCTTATATCATCCACAGCACTGTTTACAAATATAACAGTGTTTACACTTTCATATGCGTAAACTACATGGCTACTAAAAGATCTGAATTCTATTTTTATATCTTCAGTCAAAAAAGCTCATGGCTAAAAAGTATATACTTAGATTGTGTTTACATCTTTATTTTTTCCTTTATAGTCCACAATTCCATTAAACTATAATTAAGCATAATTTAAAGGCTGAAAATCTAGGCCTTATTTGTGGTAAAAGAATTGTAAATTTCCTTTTAAGTTAAATTGCTGTTCCCCCAAAATCAGCTCAGAACGCAGTGAGGTTTGCCACCAAATACATATGATTTGCACATGACTGTCAACGTTACATGTAAATCTCAAACAATGAGGCCTATAATCGAAAAGAAAAATAAATGAGCAACAAAGAGTAGGATCTACCAAAATAAGACTTTGCATTCGTAGCTCAGTTGCTTAAAAAATCGTCTTTCCAAACACAGAACTTTACTAGGATTTTAGGGATGAGACAAGTACCTATTTTGTGACTACTTTATTGAACGTTTGCTTTTCCTAAACAATGGACAGTACACTCAAAGAAAGTACCAAAGAAATGAAACAAATGTTTGTCAGCAATCATTAACGTGTTTACAACATGCTCCTTGCAATGCATCCTCAACAAGAATAAGTCTTGTTCATCCAGATAAGACAGCATGAAAAGTGAAAATATATAAACACTAAATTTTAAAAATTAAAATTAACACCATTTCATATTATCCTACCCAACCCTCCTTGAGGTCAGAGTATTGAAAACTAACATGAAATAACAATAGAAAAGGAAAAGAAGGGAGATTAATAATTTGAAGACTCTAAAATTGTTGACTATATATGTTCACATACAATTCAGTTATGAAGAATCATTACACAATCTGTATGTACTCAATAAGTTAACAGTAAAACCAAAGCAATTTCATAATATTTGCCATGCATTTCAGACTGTTAGCCCCTTTAAAAGTATATTTATTGGGCTTCCTGGTGGCGCAGTGGTTGGGAGTCTGCCTGCCGATGCAGTGGACACGGGTTCGTGCCCCGGTCCGGGAAGATCCCACATGTCGCGGAGCGGCTGGGCCCGTGAGCCATGGCCACTGAGCCTGCGTGTCCGGAGCCTGTGCTCCGCAACGGGAGAGGCCACAACAGTGAGAGGCCCGCGTACCGCAAAAAAAAAAAAAAGTATATTTATTAAGAAAGAAAGAGGGAAGGAGTAAGAGAATCATGAAAAGCAATAAAAAAATTTAATGCTTGAAAAGCTGTATTATTTAAAAAGATAACATCAAGAAAGAAGTTCTGTAGGGACTTCCCTGGTGGACGGGTGTGCAAGACTCCACACTCCCTATGCAGGGGGCCTAGATTCCATCCCTGGTCAGGGAGCTAGATCCCACATGCATGCCGCAACTAAGACCCGGAGCACCAAAATAAATACATACATAAACATTAAAAAAAAAAAAAAGTCTGTGGACAAGATGTAATTCCTAAAGAAAGAGAAACCATCCAGGTCCTTCCCCATGCTAACGCTTTAAGTTGGCAATAGCAGAAAAGACCTGGAGGGTTAAGAATGAGGTAAAAAGAAAGGCCTCCAGTTTTGGTTTAGCTTCAAGTTCTGAAGAATTCCGGTTCCTGTTCACATAGCGAGGGTGTAGGGATGTGTCCCCCAAAACTGGTAGATTTCACAGGTGTATTGTGAGATTTTTGATGGATTTACTTCCAAATATATGTTACCTTCAAATTGCGTTAGAAAAGGTATTTCTGTAATAGTCAGGTGCACCTATTTCCAAATCCTTCCTTGATGCATACACATACTCACTGGTCTTATTTGTGCTTTGGTCTGCTATTTTTTTTGCCTGTGATAATCCTTCTTTATCTTAATCTTGCTAGTTTTTTATATGGCTACTTCCATTTTCAATCTCATTAACTCTTCATTAGCAAATTTCACTTTTAACAAAAGTTCGTTAAAATCATTTAACACATATATACATGCACACATACATACATATATATATGTATTTGTTGCTAGTTTCACTGGCTCCATAAATTGGCACTTTTTGCCTAGAAAATCCAGAGTAATCTCACCTAATCTTATTTGATTCTGTAGAGAGAACGTATACTTAAACTCCACAGGGCAAACAAATCTCTCTCCATAAATTCCAAACTATATAGAAGTACCTTGTTTTCATGCTTAATATTTTAAATTCTGACTAAACACAAAAGTACAATAATACTTAATACAATAACACAAACAAACTGAGACAAGTTTTTGTTTTCTTATTGGCTCCATCTACTGTTTCCCATACTTTAAAACAATAGCAAAATAAAACAGACAATCAAAAAAAGTTAGTGTCGTCTACCTCAAACTGTTTACAAATTGCAAAAAAAAATGTTCACTAAGGAAAAATAAAAGATTGCTATATTAATTAAGCCATAAAAACAAATGCAATTATTTAAAATATGCCCAATTGAAGTTCTTGAATTTATTCCAGAAGATAATCATTTTATTCCTCAAGGGAATGAATAGTCAAAAATCATATAATGACACCCTATTACGTTTCATGCGCGGTACCAAGGGCTTGGGACATCAGAACAAGACAAAGCCTTGTCCTCTTAATGTGACAACATCTAGGACAGTAATTTAGTATCATTCCTAGACTAGGTATTCTAGTAAATACATATTCAATTATCAAAACCCACTTCAGACGTCACCTTTTATGGAATGTAATCCTTAATTCCCTTTGTACATTCCTTTAGGAATGCATTTTTTAAAAAGTATTTTATTGATGTATAGTTGATTTGCAACGTTGTGTTAATTTCTGCCGTGCAGCAAAGTGATTCAGTTATACAGATATATACATTCTTTCTTATGCTCTTTTCCATTATGGTTTAACTCCAGGAGATTGGATATAGTTCCCTGTGCTATACAGTAGGACCTTGTGGTTTATCCTTCCTATATAACAGTTTTCATCTGCTAATCCCAAACTCCCAATCCATCCCTCTCGCAGCCCCTCTCCCTTGGCAACCACAAGTCTGTTCTCTACGTAGGACGGCATATTTTAATCGTCACGTGTAGGCTGACGTTTCTTTCTTTTCTGCCACACTCTGAACTTCTAGTGAGGTAGAAAATCTTCTAGGCAAAACTGATTTTGAAGTCTGAAACCAGTATCTAGCTCTGTGCCTGGCACATGGCACCACACACTACATATTGTTAGTATAAAGAAACTTGATATCTTGGAACTTGGCAATAAAACTGTTTCAACATTCCGTCCTTCATTCATAAGTTTCCAGAGACAATACATATGAGAATAAGAAGCTTTTACGATGTACATTCCTCCCCAGTTAAGGTCCCTTTATTCATATTTACTCCAAGTTCATCTATTTTAACCTACATATATATTTCAGCTGAAGGTGACAGATTACTCATTACTGAGATTTGCCATTTTCTTAACATACTAACTCATTTTAAAATAAAATGTGTTTTATAATTTTACCACACTGAGAATGCCATAATTATTGTCATTATTTTATCTTAACTCTGAACTATGAATCAGTTGATAATAAAAATCTGTTATTCTGTGACTTCCCTGGTGGCGCAGTGGTTAAGAATCTGCCTGCCAATGCAGGGGACGAGGGTTCGAGCCCTGGTCTGGGAAGATCCCATGTGCCGCGGAGCAACTAAGCCTGTGCACCAGAACTACTGAGCCTACGCTCTAGAGCCTGCGAGCCACACCGAAGACCCAATGCAGCCAAAAATAGAGTAATGAATTAATTTTTAAAAATCTGTTATTTTAGGCAAGACACTTGATATCAGGGTTTATTTTTTTATAAACTAGAGATAATCAGAGACTGTTTTAAAGTTCATATGAAACGATGCTCGTATAAACTAACCACCTTGATAATTACAAATCAGTATGTACGTGAAGGAGAAACTTTATCCATCACATTCGACCTAATTCAAACACAGTGAGAAAGAAAATTTATTATCAGGTATCCAGTTTTTCTGATGTTAGTAAATAGAAGATTGCTATGGAAGATAACGCAAAATTGGTCAATATGTATACGGAATCCAATTTCACAAAGATCAAGCTGATGACGCAAGAAGCAGTAATTTTTCGGCAGTGATGCAAATTTCTGATTCCCTTCTACAGGCTGATTGCAGAAGGAGGAAAGAGGATAACTTTGTAGAAATTATGCCATTTCTTTGACTTGGCACTATCTTTAAAAGAGGTTTGAATTCTTTTGTACCTAAAAAGAGGTAAAAGAATTCAGCCATAAGCCTCCTACCTACCTATGAGCAATGGTAAGAAATGCGGGCCCATGTTCAGAAGTTCATAGCAAAACTTCCAAATGCAATGAGGGGAAGTTTTTATACATGAGCATCCGCACAGCATCCCTCCCCCTGCCCACCGGCACTGTGAAGCAGCCCTGGTTGACTACCCAGAAATATGCCTGGAAAATCAACATGAGTCCGTTTCCCTCATTGCATGGATGGCTCTAAGGGGCCAGAGTGAATCCAGTGGCTTTTTTTTTTTTTCCCCCCTCAACAGTTGGGGATTAGACCATGTTGGGCGCAGAAGTAAGGTCCAGAGCTGCTGTAGCCAATAAGCTGTCATATCAGAATCCAGTCTGATGGAAAAGTCAATGCACAGAAGTAGACAGACACACAGCAGTACAGCAAAGTGGAGCCAGATCCCAGCTCAAACCACACAGTAAATTCAGCCCATCTCTGGGCTTCTCGGGTACATGACTAAACAAATCACTTTTACTATTATTCGAGTTAGAGTTAAGGTTTTTACGCATGCGACCAAAATCAAAATGGGCCGTGGTTCAGGCCCATTATCCTGGCGTGATTATTACTGGTGTTCCCTGTTTATGCTTGAAAATATCTGGATTAATGTTACAAAGGACATGCACGGCAAGTAAGATCTATAAAGTTCTGCTCTTGAGGCACGAGATATAGAAATGGTAATGATTTGACAGCATGGTATTTTAGCCTTAAGGTAGTGGTAAAAATAACCTATTTGGGTTTTATACAATGGGGTATGACATAACATTTTCAGTGAAGGCTCAATTATGGGAGACACATTGGCAGTAATCTTCTTACCTCTTACGCTGCAGGATAAATCGCCAAGTATATAAACACAGAATCTCCTTAAAGCCTTTACTGCACACTAATTAGTAACGAATATAATTGTATACACACACATTACACACACCATTACACAGAAACATGTTTGAGCAATGCTATTAGTTTTTATTCTGCATTAAATTGTGCATTACTTTACATACCACAAGGCGGCTAAAACCAGAATATAGAACAGAGACAAATGAGAAATAAAAGAAACACTCACTTTAAAGATTCACTATTGATTTCATTTTTTCAATATTTAATTGACTCTCCTGTTGAATTAAAACTATTATTCAGTGTAGAAAGTTTACATTAAATACCAGGAGCTCTGAAATATTTTAAGCAGCGAAATGTATTTACGTGAAATATTATGACACATGATTAAGCGCAAATTCATATTACTTAACCTCTAAACAAAGAAAGATGCTTATTTAAGAAAAGATATGTCCAATAAAGAACCTAATCCATTTGGAGACTCAGGATCTGTTAGTGTACTGTATCTGCACTGGACGTATAATTTACAACATTCAGATGGAATTTACCAGCAATTTCAAATGTGGAAAGCAGTGACCTATTTCTTTGTGAACACACAATGTCTAGATACAGTAGTGACATTTCGATGGGAAGATGTTTAAAATGCGTCAAGGAGGGCTTCCCTGGTGGCGCAGTGGTTGAGAGTCCACCTGCCGATGCAGCAGACGCGGGTTCGTGCCTCGGTCCGGGAAGATCCCACATGCAGCGGAGCGGCTGGGCCCGTGAGCCATGGCCGCTGGGCCTGCGCATCCGGAGCCTGTGCTCCGCAGCAGGAGAGGCCACAACAGTGAGAGGCCCGCGTACCGCAAAAACAAAAAAGAGGGTGTAGTCTTCCCTTAAAAAAAAAAAGATAGAAGGAATGAGTGAAGAGCAGTTACACTGGACGTGATTGCCCTTCACAGGCCACATTCAAGCAGACTTATGCTCATGAATATTCTAACCATTCTGCTCTGCTGGGAAACATCACCTCCCTACCCCACCCTCCAAAACCAACAACTGTGATGTTAGAATGTGTATAAAACACAACTGTGAGACTTTTAAAAGAAGTGGAAGTCGCAAATAATAATATCAATAAAACACATAATTTTGGTGGGGAAATAGATTACTTAAATTTTACTTCTCAAAGCAAAGGCATTTTTTAATAATGATCAGGAGACACCAAATCATGCCAAGCTATTTCATCTCAGCTTATGTTATTTTATTGTCTAGTTGGGCTATTATAAGGGCGAAAATAAGCACAAACATAAAGATGTCGAATAACTGCCCTGAATATAACCGTTAGCAGAGTTCTTCAGCAACAGCTACTTTTATGACAATAGTTTTAAAATCAAACCAAAGATCCAGAGTCAAGCAGTCTAAAAAGAGGAGCTGAAACACAGGATGGGACAGAGTCAAGGAGATACATATTTTGAATTTTGAACACAATTTCAAAGCAGGAACTGAACTGAACTTTACAGAGTTCACTGGAAGTTTCCTTTGTGAGGAGGGGTGACTCTCTGACACTCCTTACCACTGGTTCCTTCAACATTATTCAAAAATACCTACTCCCCTAGCTTCTGATCTCAGGGAAGATTCTGAGGATACGTCTGTCAGATTGGATGGTGTCAGATGCCACAAGAAGATTAAGAATCCTTCTGCGTGGTATTTGCACTGTTTACGTGAGTGTAATCCCCAACCAGCAAATGGACCAGCTGCATTCGTGACCTCCCAGCAAGGGAACAGACCTGTCTCAACAGAGCATTTCCTTGAAAATTCTTGCCCATGAAATCTGATTTTGATGCTGGAAACTCTCCACCCATGTTTCCTATAAATCCATCCATCGCTCTTCTGAAAGAAATCGAGCACTGTCCAAAGAAATGGAACAAAGTTACGAAAAACGCATGCGCAGGGAGTGAGGCGAAGCAGGAGAAAACTGGCGGGAGAAAAAGTACAAATTGTCCTTAATTTAATTACAGCAACTGTAGTAACACTAATTACCTTGACATGTGGCTATCTATCACTCTTATTTTCCAGTAGAGATCAGGATTTTTAAAGAAAGATATTCATAACAGAAGCATGAAGAGCAACTATACTAATCACTTACAACACATGATTTAAATTCACAGAGATCTATCCCTGCACAGCCACACAAACCGTCAAAATATTTATTTTATAGCAGTCATCATACTCTCAATTTTTTTTTTTTTTTTTTTGCAGTAGGCGGGCCTCTCACTGTTGTGGCCTCTCCCGGTGCGGAGCACCGGACGCGCAGGCTCTGTGGCCATGGCCCGCAGGCCCAGCCGCTCCGCGGCATGTGGGATCTTCCCGGACCGGGGTACGAACCCGTGTCCCCTGCATCAGCAGGCGGACTCTCAACCACTGCGCCACCAGGGAAGCCCCATACTCTCAAATTTGATTGCAATGTTGTAATCCTGTTAAAAGTCATCCGGAACAAAAGATTTATGATGGGGAAGCAACACACCAAGAAAAAGCCCCTGATATAAAAAAATGTATTAAGACTTTCACTCAGGAATTAACAAGAACCTTTTATTCAGTAAGTTCTGACAAAGAAAGTTAGGTATCAATGAAGGATGGAAAATAACTCTAAGAAACACCAGAATAATCAATCACACTTTGAGAAACATCCTGCTACTCTCTCTACACCGTAACAGCCAAAACAATATGCCAGGGGACGTTACCTTGAGCACATCAGAGAACACACAACTGAGAACAGAGATGTTTCAGTAAGCATGCTGCAGTCTGCAGATTATTAGGAATAGGAAAACAGCCCTGAAGCACCGGCACAACTGGCCAGACGTTTAGAAGCACAAGGATGTGAGGACTCCCACTATGAAAGGAAAACAGTCCAGTCTACACTTGCTCGTGTCGAAGAATCAGGTAAGAATGTGATCCCACCTAAAGAAATTCTCTGCTTTAACAGGGTTCATTGTGTCAACCTTAATCACGTGAGATGATGTCAAGCGTGTATAAGAAACGTTTAAAATGGAGAGTAAATAAAATATATGTTCCGCTTACCTTTCAAATGTTCTCTCTCCTCTTTTCTATGCCAGTCCAGATGCTTGGGGATAGTTCCTCCCTGCCAGTAGATGGAGATAGTAAAATTGAGTCTTTTGATGACCTCAGATCCTAATCTAGGGGGTTCAGAATCTTCAGTTTCAGATTTTGGAAGTAAAAATAGCTTGAATGATTGAGAAGACACACAAAGCTTGTAATAAGTGTTATCTGAGTCAGTCAAATGAACTTGTATTCATGGTCATTCGTAACAATCTATAAGGGAGAGGTCTTGGCTGGCATAGAAAAAAATTCAAGAAAGAGCATTATTTTGTAGGATATATTCCCTTGACGCTTCATTCTTCCCAGATCTTGCACGTTTACTCAACTAGTGTTTATTAAGCAGCTACTCAAAACTGCAGGTTACAGACCCGATGTTTCCGTACACATTTATCTCTTTAATATTTTTAACAACCCTGTGAAGTAGAAATAACTATCCCCTAGTATCTTGTCCCAGAAACTGTATTTTTAAAAGTTCCAAATGGTGAGCTGACTCTTGCTTGCCAAGGTTCTGTGGTCCACACGATGCTTAAGTCAATGGCTTCTCAGATTTAGGCAGAATTAAGTTTCTCCTTCTTACTGATAAAGGGACCTTGAATCTACCCCTTATCCTCTTCACAAGTAAAATCTAGGTTTCAATATTCTTCATTGTCTGGTTGTGCCTCGATTTCAACATAACATATTCTGGGAAACTAGGGCATTATACAACCACTTAAACAAGAGTAATACCAAATTTGTTCAAGAATGACTGACTAAAATAAAACCACTCTCTGTATACAAGTCACTGTAGTCTTCCTGCCCAAATGAATACACTAATATTTATATACCTCTTTCTAGTTCTCATAAATGATGTTCAGACTACAAAATGTTTTCTTATCAACAGGTTTCTTCCGGCTACCTCAACAGCCTGAAAGACCAAATGTATTACGCAAACTTCATTACTGTAAAAATAGAGTTGGTCGTCACAGTAAGTTGGCCATATAATTTCTTGTCCAAACCAACACATTTTTAAGCCTGAAAGAGGGCAGTATTATTAACTGTGTCAGGACCACAGATATAAACCAGGATGGTCCCCAGACAACCTGGGCACATGGTTACCCTAATAACAAATGACAGCATTAACCTTCAATCCAGGTCTTTTGTGTCTAAATCAGGAAATCTTTCACCCTGAACATCTGTGTGATGAATTCTTAAGTGTATGTTTTCCTCTTAGCATCTTTAGTCAACTCAGCACACCGAGTAGAACTTTTTGTTTTCATAAACTTGGTAATATCTATTGCTTTCACAGTACTTTATTTCAAGGTAAGTTAAAACAACAAAACAGCAAAAATCACAATCCTAATAACTTTCTCTGTTTAACCACTTTTTAACGAGTTATTTGTGAGGTCTTTCTAATACTACCAAGGAATCGGGAGACATTTTTACCAATTATTGCTGATTTGCTGGATTCTGGCTCCATTCCAGTGCTTGGACCAATAAGTTTGACATTAATTCTACCTCTAACTATAAACAGGTTCCAGAGTTTGGTACTCCTTAACAAATGATAAATTCCTTATTAATTGGGAGAAGATAAAAGGTCATTTAAAAGGTACTTTAGCCCATCGACCGATGATGGATAAAGAAGATGTGGCACATATATACCATGGAATATTACTCAGCCATAAAAAGAAATGACGTTGAGTTATTTGTAGTGAGGCGGATGGAGCTAGAATCTGTCATACAGAGTGAAGTAAGTCAGAAAGAGAAAAACAAATACCGTATGCTAACACGTATATATTGGAATTTAAAAAAGAAAAAAAAATGGTCATGAAGAACCTAGGGGCAAGATGGGAATAAAGATGCAGACTTACTAGAGAACGGACTTGAGGACACGGGGAGGGGGAAGGGTAAGCTGGGACGAAGTGAGAGAGTGGCATGGACATATATACACTACCAAAAGTAAAACAGATAGCTAGTGGGAAGCAGCCGCATAGCACAGGGAGATCAGTTTGGTGCTTTGTGACCACCTAGAGGGGTGGGATAGGGAGGGTGGGAGGGAGACGCAAGAGGGAGGAGATATGGGGACATATATATACGTGTAGCTGATTCACTTTGTTATGCAGCAGAAACTAACACACCATTGTAAAGCAATTATACTCCAATAAAGATGTTAAAAAAAAAAGATAATGCTTGAACTGGTTTTAAAAGTTTAGCTCCTAATTCTCTTAATTTTTCACTCAGGGAAATGGACAGTGTAGTTTACTATGGACCCAAAAATAAAATAAAATTAAGTCAAAAAATAAAAATAAATAAATGACAAATGACAGCATTAACCTTCAATCCAGGTCTTTTGTGTCTAAATCAGGAAATCTTTCACCCTGAACATCTGTGTGATGAATTCTTAAGTGTATGTTTTCCTTTAATAAGGGTTAAAAACTATAGAAAAATGAAGCTATACTAAAAGTAAAAACTGCTTACCTTTCACAGTGAGTGCTGTCTCACGTATATAATCATTAACTTACTTGATTATTCAATTTTTAAAGTATCTGTGTGTAATTTCATTAACAAACTCCAAAAGATCATGGATTTTGCTTAGGTTTTTGTTTTGCTTTGTTTTAATTGTTTGCTTTTTTTCCTAAGGTATCCCCCCCACCGAAATAACATAACACCTCACCCAAAACAGACACTTGATCATTGTGTGTTGACTGGCTGAGCTGTCAGGAAAGGCCCATGTTGCAGCTGCAAACACATTTACAAAGGAAGTTCAGAAGATAAAAAGGATGGCATGTGGGTAGACTCCTGGCATATTGCTACTTTCTGAAGATCTCTGGCCTTTAGAAGAATCAACCAAAATCCCTCGCATTATATGCAAAGACGCCAGCAATCTACTGCCACGCCATCAAAGCTGTTTCTATGGAATTGAGTTATACTAAATTCCTATTTGGAATTACTTCACTGTATCTCTGAGATCTCTAAAAGAAACCTTCAAGCAACTGTAAGATTTCATCCATACAGCATCATATTCAGGGAAGAAACTCTTTTTCCCTTTCTGAGATCAAAAGTCGAGTACCTATTCTAAAAAATAAAATCCCCATTCTCTCTTGGTCAGGCTTTAGAAACACGTATATACGAAACACGGACAAAGTTGAGATTTTCACTTCACAATTCCCTTTCTTACACGATTCCAAGATCAAAACGTGTTTTAGTTAGCTTTATGCTTTTATTTTTCTGTGCCAGATGAGAGGTATAAAAGGTAATGTTAAAAACTGATTGTGAGCGTTATGGGATGGTGGGATAATACAATAGCACCATTATGGCGAACAGCATGATATAGGCTGGTCTATACAGAATATAATAATGTAGGAAGTTGTTGAGACAGAAAACAAACCTTGATATCATTTGCTAAATAATGCCTATAATCCTCTGTTCCTTTATAATTGCTCCAATTATAAAACTAGGATTCCTCAAGAATGTTGAACTGATGAACCAAGTATAATAAGAGCTATTTTTTGATCCTTTTAAACCATGGCTTGAGAAAGTCTTGAGAATCTGATGAAAGATATGAATGTTCAAGCCAGAAAATTATATATCTAAATACAGACTCTCATAATTTTCACAAAATAGCATATAATTTCAGAGTATCCATCCAGCCCCTAGAAACTATCCATGCACCTTTTATCTATGAAATCAAGGCTAAGAAGGCTTTGCTCAAAAATAACTTGTCCATTATAAAGCAAAACGAGCACAGAACCATTTTGGTAAAACAGCATCAGTGCAAAAAAGTAAACAATTTAGCAATCAGGGATTAAAAAAGAAAATTATTCTGAAAGACTAACAAGTTTTGGAGTAAATAAAATATATACGTATGTATATACATACATACACACACATATATACATATATACACACACACATACACATATAATAGGTGTAGCATGTTTTTTACATAAAAATAATGGCAATATTTCAGACTTCCAGTGCAACTGTATAAAAGTGTTTAAAATATTTCCTGGAAAAATGTATCTAAAATGTGTAATTTAGGACAATCTAAGAATTCTTTACATTCACTTTTCAGTGATATTCTTCAAATATTCTCTTTTCAGGAAAAATTTTAAAGATTTGTTATCAAGAAATGTATACGAAAAACAGAAATAGACTCACAGACATAGAAAACACATTATCATTACCAGAGGGGATAGTGAAGGAGTGGGGGAGATAATTAGGAGTTTGGGAGGAACACACACACACTACTATGTATAAAATAGATAAACAAGGTTCCACTATATAGTACAGGGAGCTATACTCAATATCTTATAATAACTTCTAATGGAAAAGAATTGGGAAAAGAACACATATATGTAAAAGAAATGTAGACATAATATAAGATAGTTTTTTAACGAGAAGGATTGTTTACTATAATAGTTTAAAAGTGCAAAGGACAGAGCAATTACCAATGTTTGAGCACTAATTGTGGACAAGTAACTGTCGGGCACTCACGTGAACTGTCCTACAGCAATACTGTTAGGGAATTAGTAGAAGGAAAGAAATCATAAAGATCAGAGCAGAAATAAATGACACAGATACAAAGAAAACAATAGCAAAGATCAATGAAACCCAAAGCTGGTTCTCTGAGAAGATAAACAAAATTGATAAACTTTTAGCCAGACCCATCAAGAAAAAAAGGAGAGGACTCAAATCAATCAAATTAGAAATGAAAAAGGAGAAGTTACAGCTGACACCACAGAAACGCAAAGGATCATAAGAGACTACTACAAGCAACTATACACCAAAATGGACAACCTGGAAGAAATGGACAAATCCTTAGAAAGATACAACCTTCCTAGACTGAACCAAGAAGAAATACTGTTAGGGAGACTCTGGTATCACTGCTCCACCAAGGAGAACACTTCTAACAACACATCATGAGCACAGAGAATAAAAAAATGGTATTTATAAATGTGCCCCCCCTGCCCCCAGGGAAGATGCTCCCACCTGCAGGCATGGATTGATAACAAAGCTGCCTTCTTCTGGGGCAGCTGTAACTGTACCCTTAGGGTGGGTAGTAACAGGAGTTCACGTATTTTGAAATGGGCTGTGGTCCTCCTGAGCCATGCAGGGGGTCAGATAGCATGAAGCAGATCTAATTCAATCCTAGTTCTTTGGTGACCGAATTGATAGTGATTCATTTTCGGAAGATACTTAAGACAGCATTAGAAATTTTCATCTACTTTTGGTTTTAACAACCCAAAAGCCCGTTCAGTCAGGCTGAAAAGCAGTTATCACAAAGATTACATATGCTGTTATTTTTTGCTTCTTAAAGAAGTGTTATAATACAATTAAAATCTTTCACCAGACTTTCTATGTCATAAGGGAGATTAGAGAAAGTTTAAAAACACAACAGTACTGTATATATTTAAGTCCTCTGTAGGTAGTTGAGTATTTTACTCAATAATATTAACTAAAACAGTTTTTTCTTGACAAATGTACAGTAGGTAGGTTCTTTCTTTAGTGAGCATGGTACAGAAAATGTATGGGAAATCAGTGCACAGTGAGTACAAATTCAATCAGCATTGGATTCAGGCTCATGCAAGGCTCCGGAATCATCACCATTCTCTCCTTGTCCCTGTCGAGTGTAAGTGAGGGGCAGAAGAGACTTCAGTAACTGTGATCTCCTTCGTATCTTTCATATTCTCCTACTCCATAAGAAGTATAGCACGCAGTAGGGTATGAACAGTCCAATATAATAAAAGTCCTAAAAAGCAGTTCAATGATAATTTAAAAAATGTCTTCACCCCCAAATTTCATGTTGTAGTCAAGACTAAAATATCTTAGCATGCGTATGAAGCTGACATGTTCAGTAAATCATGGACAGAACATATTCTAAGTACAATTAGACTTCAGAGCTATGCCTAAATGTTGCGGTCAACAAACATTCATTGACCGTCCACTGAGTCCAGGGCGTAAGACAGGAGCCGGGCTGCTGCAGCCTGGTGGGCCCGGGCTCACTGCTCCACACTTGGGTGTCACTTACTTAAAGCACAAAGCGCTAAGCAACAATGCTAGGTGACCTTTCTACCTCTTGAACTAAGTGACTTTGAAAGGCAGATCCTAAGTCTCCATAGTCACTTAAGGTCTCCGTTTGCTTCAGGAGACAGTGGTGGCTGGTGAAGGTCCAGGTGGAAGTTGGCAGAAGCGCTACGTGGGCATCACGGCCAAGGCCAAGTGTACGTGCCTATCAGTTCAAGCGAACCTAGCCACCAAGCGTCCCACAGCCGGCTCTGACCTTAAGGAAAGCAGTACATCATCTAGAGAAGGCTTAGAGAATAGACAAATGCTCACTATAACCTCAGGGGGTTCCTGTTTTAAGTGATATGTCTCTCTTCCTGTTCACAAGCATGTGATTATAGCTAGTTTTAATATTTTAAACAGAGTTCTTAAAATTAAAACCATAAACCCCCAATATGAAAGAACTGATGCAATGCTAAGAATCTATGGAAGTGTCAAAGAAAAATGTGAAAGTTAAATTCAAGCCCAAAAGACCAAATCATGGGATTCGCTGACAAAGTCATGTCATGTGAAGAAACTGCATGAATAAGTATTCTGTGGCAATAAAGGCAGGATATTAAATACTATGAATGTCACGCAACTACCAGCCACACCTGTCATCGAAAAGAAAAGGGGGCATTTTGAAAGTCCAAACGGAATATTTTTAGCTAACGTGAAACTAAGTCTTGAGCTGGGAACTTAATTCTTTCATAGGTCATTTTAAAGTCAAATAAAATTTTATTACTACAAAAACAAATTTTTCTCAAAACGATTCCTGTGGAAACACTGCTATTTAAGGATTATCTGTCACCAGCTTTGAAAATGTAAGTGCACCTGTTAAAGAATCAATTTAATAACGTTTTACAATGAACCAAAAACACCCAAGGAAAACAATGGATATATAAAAATAACTCTCCAAGCTTAGAAGCATACTGTGTTTTCATACATTTTCAGAGACTGATTTTATAATAGTTTGCTACCGACCACCAATGGGACGATATGACTGAATTTGTCCTCAGTATCCTATGTTCCCAAATCCTTGGCGACCTTACGTCTTGGACTGAAGTCACTATCTTCCACGAGCATATGCTCTTTGAATCTAGAGCAGTAGCTCAGAACTCTCTCCCAAGTCAAAATCACATTCCCAAGTGTCTGACTAGTCCTGTAAGTCAGTATATCCTACTCCAAACTTACGTATAAGGTCTAGATCCCCTTCTACTTTTTGTTCTAATTTCTATCAACGGAATCACCATTTCACCGCCAGTCAGCCTCCAAATCTCCTTATTTTTTACTTTAACTTTTGTTTATGACACTACATGGCCAATTTAATACGATTGAGATGATTTTAAAATAAAACGTGGCCTAGGACACGCTTAGTGCTCCATACATACTGGTTACTGTTGTGTCTGCAACTGTCTTCAGTATGGATTGCTCAGTTTGATCAGACAGCAACCTTCCTCTTCCTGTTCCGTGACCAGTTTTACCACCTGCGAGTAACAGCGATATTTGTGTACTACTTGGACATACCTATAAGTGAAACAAATCTTCTATATTAAAATCAATACCGATAATCCCATACCTCCTTAAGGAATAAACTTAGGAAGTAAACACATTTCGCCAAATATGCCTATTCACGTCTGGTTTTATCAGAGTGAATTTTTTTTTTTTTTTTTTTTTTTTTCAGAGGGAATTTTTAAGTGAACACAATTAACAGGGAAGCTGCTTCTGATTTTAAAACGTTGGTATGGTTTTTTCACACACATATACACAAAAGTTTAATATCAATAGTCAAAGTTTGAGTGTTTCACGTCTTATTTAAGGAACTATATCTTATAAGGTCAAAGGGATATTCTTTTATATTTCACCCCTGAATGTTTCTTAAAAAAGGTTTTTGTGTATGGTATGAATCATGTTTAATTTCATTTATTTTCCCATAGGGATGGCCAATATTCTAAACATTTCTGTATTCTCTGTCTCGCAAATCAAATTGCTGTATGGATATAAATCAATTTCTGGGTTTTTTTTGTTCTTTTTCTTTGTACTATGTGCCTATTCTTATACAAAAAACACCATATGGTTATTATGTCTTTATAATATGCTTTAATGCCTTGGTTACTTACTCATGGCCCTTTACATTGTTACGTCAGTTTTCAGATTAGCTAATCAAGTTCCATGAAATTCTACAAGTATTTCATTGAAATTATGCTGAATTTATAAAATTATGGGAGGATACTTTACATAACTGTAATGTTAAATTCGCCCACCAGTAAACATGGTATTTCTCTCTTCATTTATTTACAGTTTATGTATTCCTTTCTTTTTAAGACTATTTGAACAACTCCAAAGACAGCTACTGAAAATGGAAGGAACAAGTATAAAACTGCTGATGAGTGTGCTCCTGTCAGCTAGGAAATGCCAACATCAGATTTGTGACAACATCCCAAAGCCAAATCCAAGGGTAGGGAATAAAAACAGATGCACAGCGGAGAAAGTAACCACCGCATATAGCCCTCAAAACTGTCAGCTGTCAAAGTGTTCTAAATCTTGGCTGGCTCCCATCACCAGAAGAGACACTGTCTCACTTAATCCACCTGCACGGCATTAACAGTTCTCCAGCTACTATTTCAATACAATTTCAATTATCTTCACAAAGGTCTCACACACCTTCTTTCACACGAACTGAAAGGCAGCAGTTGTGTAGTTGTCACGAATAGGAGTTTTTCACGCTATTTACAATGGGTTCTTCGTCACGTTGCTTTCAGGTTTTTCCTCAGTACTTATCTGAAATCATCTTATGTAATATGCATTTGCTTCACTGCCCTTCTCTCCCTACCAGAAGGTGGGTCCCTTGAAAGCTGGCATCCTGTCTGGACTGTTTATTGCTACATTCCCAGCAACTAGAGTAATACATTGTTCACAGGAAGCGCACAATATATATCTGTTGAATTAATAAATTCATATTCACCTAACAACATGCCTCAAATGTAACTATACAATAGTCAGACTGTTTGTCTTAACAGTTTTATAGTTTTGTGATCCTGTTATCCATTGAGAGGATACCAAAAGGACTGGAGTCATAGCCAAACCAGGAGAGTCTACTAAACAAAAATGACTGACTCACTTCCCCAGTTCAGGCCTCCTCCTATTTCTTCTTCCCTTCACTTTTTTCTACCCATTTATTACACTTTAAAGAGTCTTTTTTTTCCCTCTCTCATTTTACCTTAATAGGATTTTCTTTTTCCTCTCCCCATTTATCTCACCCAAAGGAATTTCATTAGGACAAAAGTTTACAGTGTTTCAGACAAACTTCATAGTGTTACAAAGCCACAAGGCTGAAGTGAACTTAAAGAAATGTTTTTGTCTTAAATACGGAGTGAAAAGATGAGCACAACACATAATTATCTCCCGCTTCTAAGAACTTTCCTCTCCAGTACGCTGTCTCTGTGAAACTCACTCTTCCCCATAAACTTCTTGAAGATGTTATCCCTGCTGTATTTAAATGGCTTTTATTCTCTTCACCTATAAATAAATTGATATTACAAAGTTGTTTCCACAAGGCTTATTACAAACATATTTTTAAGAGAGAAATATGGAATGAGTGCTTCAAAGGAATGCTCAGTCCCGATGCCGCTGATAGGTAAACACCATGAAGATTAAGAAATCCTTAATACAGAACCACTTCTTACGGGGAACTAAATGACTTCCTCACCCGTCCATGTTCACACAGTATTCCAAAGTCGAGCCCAATTTTAATGCCATTGATTTGTATATTCTATCTTGCTATAGTTATATGACAACAAAAGCTATGCTTTATAAAATGGTTGCAAAGTTTCTTTGAAGAAACTGGACAAAGGAAACAGTAAAGGGGAAATGATCATAGAAAACACTGAATGCTGAATGATTCAAGATACTAAAAGTCAACGTGGAGGAAAATCCTGTAGGTCAACAGAATAACGCTTCACAGGCAGAAGCTATTTTGTGTCGAGAGTACAGTGCAAAGAGAACCAACGTGGGGCGGAAAAGGCCATAATGCTCAGTATTCCTTCCAATAAACCGCTCAGTCGGTAGGAGCAGCTGCAAATTCTCTTAGGGAGATGCCAACGCGAGAGTTTTCATCAGCTGAGGATGGGAAGTGTGTAAGAAATTCCTTGCAAATAGGAGCACGAAGAAAAGAGACAAACGGAAGGAACTGGAACAAATCTAGGCGATTTATAGACGAAAAGGCCTAAAAAGGATCAGATTTAAAACTATTTTCCTGGTAAAGACTGTAAATCATGAAAACAAACAAGCAATCACAAGCACCCAGTAAGGCTAAACACAAAGTTACTGTGTCATTCTGAGTTTTTGTTTTACACTTTTGGTTGAAGGTAAGAAATGGCGCAGGTATAATAATTTTTAAAAAGCGAATGAAGAAATTGACTCTTTTAATGGGCCATTAAAAGAGAACTCATCTGTTACAACTGTCTTCTATTTTAAAACTTTCAATCATTTTTGCTCAATACCTATATATCTAGATGTTTGTTTATGGATTAATATAAAGTGCGTTTAAATATTTAATTCAAGTGAAAATAAGATAAGACACACTCCAGGAAAATTTATTAAAGAGAATATACTGCTTAAGTGCTTTAGCCACAAGCTTAAATAAAAGTTACTTTTTAAAAACTTATAGGCTAGGCAATAACACTTCAGTATTATTGTAGATGAACATGGGAATCCTGATCATGTGTGTCCACAGAAAGATAAAGGTGTCACCAAAGATGTATCAATTGCAGGCTTTTAACTTAGCACCCGTGCCTGTCCTGTAACGCTGGGGTCCAGTTCTCAAATAGTTTTTCTGATAAATCTACACTTTTTTGGTTCTCAATAATCAAATGGCATATTTTAAAGGAATAAAACTAATTAAAGAATAAATAACAACAAAAAAAACCTAACAAGATTATAAAAATAAACCTCTTTAAAAAACCACACATAAGATCACTAAACCTCCATTTACCACTTAGATTAAAAATAATAGTTTTGCCCACTCTGGTTATACCTGGGGACCCCTTTAACACAATAGTCACAGCTGCTGTCCTTTACCATGTTTGTGATAAATATGATAGTATACTGAAATTTATCTGTACATATACAATACGTATACACACACGCACCCACATCACTAAACCCAAATGTAAACAACGTGCCACAGGTGTAGATTTCTGGGAAAGCAGAGCAATGAGTCCGTGGCCTGAAAAAAGTGCAAACAAGGCTAGGTCTTCAAATCCCAAAACCTGATTAAGGATTTGTTTTTTCGAGCACACACATTAGCAGACATTTCTGGTGGCACCGCTTTGATGCGCTCCAACTGGAATAACGCTGTTGACTCAGAGCTTCAAAGGGCCAGCGGCAGAGTCGGACCAGCACACAGCCCTGGACCCATCACGCACAATGACCTCATCCCCTCTGAGCGCCCGGGGTACATCAGTCAGACTCACACATTCTGCAGTTTAAGCTTAGAGGCCTTCACTGTTCTTTACTTGGAGGATATGTTGAAGTTTTATCTGGTGATTACTTCAGGCCACAAAATATACTTTAGTGTGTTTTCCTTTTCAACATTCCACGTTAATGAGACTGAATATAGCATTTCAGATGATTCCATCTTTGACAAGGATTGTTCTGCACACAGTAAGCAATTAAACATATGCATTTTAGGATGGCTGTGAATGACAACATTCATTTGGACTGTTAGCCTTTTGTTAAAAAAAAACCTCTTACACTGAAAGAAAGTATATATAATGCTAAATGCACCATGATATTGACAAAATACACAAAACATTTGCTATTTATTATAACTGCCTCCTGCCAAGACTAGGTTTATCCAACTACTTTTCACCCATGGATATCAGCAGCTCACTAGGCATGGACTGAGGAAAAATAGTTTGACCACAGCTCTCACCTCTTCACCCCCAACTCCCAGAATAAGCATGACAGTGAGCTTCCTCCCTGGCGATCCAGTTCGGAACCCTTGCTCTAGACCACTGTCTCTGAAAGCGTGGTAACTGTACCACTAGCAGTTCTCAGTATGATTTTCGTTAGTACATTAAAAAGGCATGTTCTTTATTTAACAGTTGGTAATTCACTTTAATAGATATTAACTATACATAAATTATATTTTGTTTCCATGGATATTTCCTACTGCGTCTTTTAAAGATCTATTCAGGGCTTCCCTGGTGGCGCAGTGGTTGAGAGTCCGCCTGCCAATGCAGGGGACACGGGTTCGTGCCCTGGTCCGGGAAGATCCCACATGCCGCGGAGCGGCTGGGCCCGTGAGCCATGGCCGCTGAGCCTGCGTGTCTGGAGCCTGTGCTCTGCAAACGGGAGAGGCCACAACAGTGAGAGGCCCACATACTGCAAAAAAAAAAAAAAGATCTATTCAATTAAGAGAAAAGGTGCTCATGGGACTTCCCTGGCCGTCCAGTGGTTAAGATTTTGCCTTCCAATGCAGGGAGTGAGGGTTCGATCCCTGGTCAGGGAGCTAAGATCCCACATGCCTCAGGGCCAAAAAAAACAAAACATAAAACAGAAGCAATACTGTAGCAAATTCAATAAAGACTTTCAAAATGGTCCACATCAAAAAATCTTAAAAAAAAAAAAAAAAAAGAGAAAAGTTGCTCAATGTAAGAAAAAATATTTAGGGAATATTTGAGTGAATAATTTAGTGAGTAACAGGTGAGTAAAACCTTGGTAAAAACTGTGAACGGGTGTAATGCAGTGTCAAGTCTGGAATAAAGGCTGTAAGGTCATGAGGATGGAACCAAAGCTGATGTGTTCATTGTTTTATACGAAGGGCCTAGCACGTTCTTTGGACTTATTATGCTCTTAATAAACATTTGTGGAAAGCATATAAGGCATAGGTAGGTCTTGTCGCTTGATAAAAAAAAGAAAAATGTCAGGTTTGAGCAAAAGACAGCAAAATTAAATATGCAAAGTAATTCAATGAATACTAAAGTCCCAGTGCTGCAAAGATCTTTTCTTACTTTTACTAAATTGTCTGAAACTATCACAAGTCATTCCTGGTCAGAAACATGGAAGCCCACGCTCGTCCATGGATTACAACGATATAACAGATTAGGTGTGTACTGTTATATATGCATATATTGTCACTTGCAGAAGCAGTGATCAGGAGATTTTTAAGGCTGAAGAGGGTGTGGCATGACCAAATTCCAGACACGAATTATCTTCTGTATTAAAATCTAAATCAACAGCCTAATGGCCCTTTGGGCATTAGCTCTAATATGAGACATTAAATTACAATATGTTCAAAAAATGTTGTGAGAATTGTGTAACTGCCCAGTTGTATAATTATAAACATGTACAGCTATGTATTATATAGTAAATAAACTGTCTTAACTGTCATAAATGTGGAAAGAAAATTTAATATATACCGTAAAGATGACCATTTTCAAAGAATCAAAAAAGTAAAATTATAGATCACAGACCGTACATCAGTTTTTTTTTTTAATATTTAAAACATTTATTAAACATCCAGTTTGAAGACTGAAACATAAGAACAACTTTAGTTTAAGGTGGTTTCTAAGACAGACCCTGTAGAACAATGAAGTCTCAAATGCAACAAAAACTATGACTAGCGAAACAGATCTCACACAATCTGGGGCGAATTTACACATACGAGGCAGCTGACATAAAAAATAAATCAGTAGTTTCCCGATGATTCGGCTCAAGAAATTTAGAAAGCCTACCGACCTGAATAAATAAAGAAGGAAGATACTGCATCTTCCCTCCAGCTGCCTCTTGGTCAAAAACACATTGGATACATGCCAGACAAAATAAACATTTCTCTATTTGATAACTTATTTTTGAAATGGCCAGCACCATTTTAGGTGTATGTACTTTTTTTTATGTGCATGACCATGTAGATATTGCAATTATCAGAAAACAAAGCAAAACTAATTGATGAATGTGAGCAGAATTAAGACCGATGTCAGGGGTTAAAACTGCCAACCAGAAGTTCATTTTTATCTTTTTGTTTTAGATTTCACATGTTGGTGATATCATATGATATTTGTCTTTCTCTGTCTGACTTACTCCACTTAGTATGACAATCTCTAGGTCCATCCATGTTGCTGCAAATGGCATTATTCCATTTCTTTTTATGGCCGATAATATTCCATCGTATATATGTGCCACATCTTCTTTAGCCATTCCTCTGTCGATGGACACTCAGGTTGCTTCCGTGTCCTGGCTATTGTAAACAGTGCTGCTGTGGTCACCGGGGGGCACGTGTCTTTTCAGAATGCTATGCTGTTCCGAGCAGAGTGCATCCAGGAACATGGCTGGTAAGTGCACACAGTGGAACTTACAAACGTCAGTAATGTCCTCCTTCCGATCAGAATAACAGAATCGAAGGCAATAATGCTTAAGGGTAGCCCAGCTCACTGGGAATTGGGCTGGATCTAACGCTTATTAACCTTCCTTCTATTTACAGGGTTGCAGAGGGAATGTGACCGTCATTCAGGTGGACGCTGAGCCCTTAAAAATCCACACACCCTGACCTCCAGCAAAACCCAGGTCTACCAGATGTCCCTTCACTCAGTCAAGCTAAATGGTAAAATAGATCTATGGAGACTATGATAAAATTACTGCAGCCCAGGCAAAAGGTAATATTAGCCCGACAGATTAGAGGAAAAGGCATCTCAAGAGTGACTGAGCACAGAAACGTGACGAAATAATTTTAAAACTGTTTTACATGTTTGTAAAATGAAAAATGGAATCCTGAGGAACCACTATCCCTGAGCTGTGGGGGAAGTTAGTAGACAGAGAACACAAAGGATGGAGAATCAACCTAAGAATGATAGAGGCTCCTGAGGAAGAAAACATAAAGTGGGAACAGAAACAGAATCGAACACGAATGCTTGGCTGTGCAGAGAAAAAGAAAACAAAGCAATGACATGAGTAAGCAGATAACAAGTCTCCCCGTGTGTGCCCTTTACAAACTTAATGAAAGACGATCTATTCCTAATCATTTCCCCACAATATTTTAAATTATGAAAATATAGGGAAAAATCCTAAATTTCAGATTACTTATTCTATCTACTCTTCCCAACACACCTTTGAAATAACTACTGTATAGTCTCCCATTTAATAGCTGAGCAAACTGAATCACAGAGAATTACACATGACCCTGGCAGGGTTTACAGATGGCACTAAGAGAAGAAAAACTGAGGCGGCCTCCAAAACGGGAGTCACGTTTCACACTGCTGAGGGTCTTGGCGGCCATGTTTTCTCCTGATTTCACTGCATAACTCTTTTAAATATGAGACTGTAACTGAGATTATGATCCCTTCTTCATAATATAGAATTTCTGGTGAGAACTTTGGAATATGCTAAAAATATGTTATTTATCATACTATGCTAGGATAAGAGTAGCTTTATTAAAATTATAAAACTTTTTCTCATCATTAACAGCATATCTTCATTTGCTGAAACACCATCAATGCAAAAAATGCCAGTATAATACCTAAGCACAATACCCTGTCCCCTTATAAGAGTATAAGTTAGACATATATCTTCAATTCACAGATCAAATATATCTCTATTATGCTTTTCAACAGTCAAAAACAATACCTATTCTAAAAAAGAGTGGCCCACTTATTTAAATGTCTCAAGTTAATCATTTCAATATCACCTAACAATGATATAGCAACTACATACTCTTCTAGGTATGAAAGAAATAGTTTCATTTTTTAATATTGCTCTTTTAATCTAAAAATTACTTATGACAGGGACTTCCCTGGTGTCACAGTGGTTAAGACTCCACACTCCCAATCCAGGGGGCCCGGGTTTGATCCCTGGTCAGGGAACTAGATCCCACATGCATGCTGCAACTAAGAGTTCACATGCCATAACTAAGGAGCCAGTGAGCCACAGCTGAGGAGCCGGTGAGCCACAGCTAAGGAGCCCTTGAGCCACAACTGAGGAGCCCGTGAGCCGCAGCTGAGGAGCCTGTGAACCACAAGTGAACCGCAACTGAGAAGCCCATGAGCCGCAGCTTAGGAGCCCGTGAGCTGCAACTGAGAAGCCCGTGAGCTGCAGCTGAGAGCCTGTGAGCCGCAACTGAGGGGCCCATGAACCGCAACTGAGGAGCCCGTGAGTCACAGCTAAGGAGCCCATGAGCCGCAACTGAGAAGCCTGTGAGCCGCAGCTGAGGAGCCCATGAGCCGCAACTGAGGAGCTGGCGCAACCAAATAAATATAAATAAATAAATATAATAAAACTTTTTCAAAAATTACTTATGACAAATTTTACATGGCATATTCAAATGACCATAACTTAATCATTCTAAGTAAATGATAAAGTTATAATAGGGTTAGTGATGTATGGTGTAGGTTATTTTTATAAAAGTTCTTTCTTCCTTCTGGACTCCATTCCACATCTTGCCGAAACTGTATATTGTAATCATGTGTCTGCTGAGCAAATACTATAAGGCAAGCATTGTTGGGGGGTAAAAACAGAAATCCCGGTGCTGTACGTGTGCACAATCAGGAAGGGCGGCAAAGCAGAATACTCTCTTCACGCTTGTATTCAGTGCAACCTAACGCTGGTTACAAATCCTGAGTGCTAAGAAATTCAGAAGGAGCAAAAGCAGAGTAAGTGCACTATGCTGTTTCCTCCCCTGACACCATCCCTTCGGTGTCAAATCTCTTGCTTAGTTAATTCTATTCACCCTTCAGCTCTCCTCTGCCCACGGAGACTGTCCCTGGTTCTCCAGGGTGGGGCAGGACCCCTCTTGGAGCACGCGATACTGAGCGCATCTTTCTTTCACAACACATACGGGAAGTGCACCTGGACGCATCAGCTCTTTGCTGCCCACCCACCCAACCAGGAGGTAAGTTCCTCTGGCACAGAACGGCACTGGCCCTACCACAGCTCACTCCAAGACGTACCCCTGGGCCTGTGCGGGGAAAGCACTTAAATATTTGTGCATGAGCAAAGGGGTGGGATGAATAGACAGTTACCTGGGATTCAGATCAGGGAAGGGAGAGGAGATGAAACGGCCTTTGGTTGGAGAGGGTGGGATGGGGTAGTGGGTACTTTGATCCGGTCATCACGGATTGGCTGGGAAAAGTAAGATGCAACCAAGATACGGCAGAATGGATTCTACCAGACATGAAATGTACCACAAAAATGATTTAAAATTAGAGTTCACAAATCTGTTTAAATAATATCATTTTTAAAAAACTAAAGTAGAGTTGATTTACAGTGTTGTGTTAATTTCTGCTGTACAGCAAAGTGACTTAGTTATACACATATACATTCTTTTTCATATTCTTTTCCATGGTGGTTTATTACAGGGTATTGAATACAGTTCACTGTGCTGTACAGTAGGACCTTGTGGTTTATCCATCCTGTATGTAATAGTTTGAGTCTGCTAACCCCAAACTCCCAATCCATCCCTCCCCCACCCTTCCCCCTCGGCAACCACAAGTCTGTTCTCTATGTCTGTGAGTCTGTTTCTGTTTTGTAGATAAGTTCATTTGGGTCATATTTTAGATTCCACATATAAGGGATATCATATGATATTTGTCTTTCTCTGTCTGACTTACTTCCCTTAGTACAATAATCTCTAGGTCCAGCTATGTTGCTGCAAATGGCATTATTTCACTCTTTTTTACGGCTGAGTAATATTCCGATCAATAATATCATTCTACGGCTCAAAAATATTTGTGGCTTCCTAGTGCAGACTAAAGCAGTACAAAATCACTGGTCTAGTATTCAAAAGCTTTCTGACTTCCATTCCCTCTAACTGGGATAGAATCTTTGCACAACCTGTAAGTTCCATCTCCAATACTATTCTGTAATAAATGAATAGAGCGGGAACTTCAGAATTAAAGAATAATGACTCACCACCAGAAGGAATTCCTACAAAGCATTTCTATGTTTCCTTTCTCTTTGCATTTCCTAACATAGTGCTTGACATCTTATAGATCCTAAACACTTGAGATGTGTCTGACTTTGAACCTCCTCAAACACTGGCTTAACGATGCGATCATGACTAATTTATATAACATCTCTGTGCCCCAGATAATTTGTCTGTAAATGTAGATAACATCAGTTGCCTTATAGAGTGTTTTCTACATAATATCCGTTCAAAACTGAGTTCCCTCTTTTCCCATTTTTCTTCCTTCTGGAGGTATCCTTACGGCTCTTCACTGAAAAGGCTTGATAAGCCTTAGAAGTTTAGTCTGAAAAACATTCAACCCTTAAATCACTCTCTCTTCAGATGTCACAATAAGGAAAGCTTTGTCCTTGCTAGTTGATGAGAGTAACTAATTTTTATTATCTTCACAAAGTATCTGAAAGACTCACTGTCACACTTACAGATAACAAAAATCTACCAAAATATGGCATCAACCATCTAATCCCATCTAGCAAAGGCAGAGGCGAGGGGAGAAAGTAAAGCATTTTAGATTTTAATTCCTTGTTTCCTCTTTTAAGTTGCTTACTTTCTTAAAGCCCTCCCCTCAGAAAAAAGCCTAACAGTGACATAGATAACAAAAAATGAATTCTCCAAAGGCACAAGAAAACCAAACTACTCAATGTAACTAAAAGTACAGTACATTAATAATAAAGAACAAAGCTGTTGATCAGTCTTTAAGCCGTTACACAAACATGGGGGCATTTATTCCAGATTCCAATATTTTTAACCATGATTTATGGGGTTTTTTTAGCTGCTGAGTAGAACATGCAGATTTTCATTGTTCTGATTTTAAACAATAACACACTATTTTCCTCTCCCGAAGTATAGTTCTTTCAAAGCCTCCAGTAATCTCCAAAGTAAAATTATCAATTAGTTTTATGACCCTATATTACCAGGCAGACTTTCCAAACTAGATGTTTATATCTCAAATAGTAATAAGTCTTCCAAGTCTTATGCATCCAACTGTTTCATTATTCCACAACTGAAAAATCTATTTTTTATTTACTTTGACAATTGAGTCTTCAATCTTTGTCATTCACCGTCTGTCTTTTAATCCCGTTTTAAATTGTAATCAAGGAATTTTCTGACAAAAATATTTTAGGGAAAACAAACTGCATCAAGACTCAGAAACCTATTTCTAAGAAATCATAATACAAAAATATAACACTGTATAATTCACTTAATGTGAAGAACTATTAAGGCACTTATCCTTAAATGAGCATTTAATGCCCCAAATATAAGACAACCTAAAAAGAGTCCAGAACCATACTGTAAGATATTTAAAATTACCATCTTAAATATATAAACACACAGGGTTCAGAGGCTAAAAGATGCCACACATAATGTTTACAATTATAGAAAGTTGTGTGTTGATAAAGATTATTCTTCTCTCTTCTTAAAAAGCTAAAATTTGACTCAGTGGAGATCTTTTCACTAAAAGTAATCAGCAGTAGATTTTGAAATAGATTACGGTAAAGCCGTTTTAAGCACAAATTTAAATGAACTGCTACTGCATTGTTAAGATACCTGCAACCGGGCTTCCCTGGTGGCACAGTGGTTGAGAGTCCGCCTGCCGATGCAGGGGACGCGGGTTCGTGCCCCGGCCCGGGAAGATCCCACGTGCCGCGGAGCGGCTGGGCCCGTGAGCCGTGGCCGCTGAGCCTGCGCGTCCGGA
>NW_006788863.1:1256023-1276077 GCF_000442215.2 Lipotes vexillifer
GGAGCCTGTGCTCCGCAACGGGAGAGGCCACAGCAGTGAGAGGCCCGCGTATGAAAAAAAAAAAAAAAAAAAGATACCTGCAACCTTCAGGACCACAATACAACACAGGAAATGCCACTCACTAACTCTGGCTTGACATCATCGTTCTTCTAATATTCCTATGCACTTTTCTTGTCTTTGTCTACATCAAACAAGATGCCATGCTTTTATATACTGCTGTATTTCCCTATTATTTCAGAATACTGTACAGTTGGAAAAGACCTAAGAGGACCTCAGGTCCAACTCTTTAATTTACAGATGAGAACTATGTAACTAAGCACTATGATATGATAGGATCAAAGTCACTGGATGAAAGCCATCTGGGTTTTCCAGAGGCTGGAACTGAAAACACACCCAGGTGATCTTCAGACCCTTGGTCTTCGTCTCGTCCTAGCCTGCCGCATTACCCTCTCTTTCACAGGCTTCCGATTAGCCTACCCCAAGAACGAGCAATTTCAGGGGCAGGGGCTATGTTAACTCTTTTTGTGAAATGCTTTAAAAATGCAAACTTTCAGGGACTTCCCTGGTGGCGCAGTGGTTAAGAATCCGCCTGCCAATGCAGGGGACACGGGTACGAGCCCTGGTCCGGGAAGATCCCACGTGCCGCGGAGCAACCAAGCCCGTGCGCCACAACTACTGATCCTGTGCTTAGAGCCCTCGAGCCACAACTACTGAGCCCACAGACCGCAACTACTGAAGCCCATGCGCCTAGAGCCCGTACTCCGCAACAAGAGAAGCCACCGCAATGAGAAGCCCGCGCACCGCAACGAAGAGTAGCCCCTGCTCGCCACAACTAGAGAAAGCCCGTGTGCAGCAACAAAGACCCAATGCAACCAAAAAATAAATTAAAAGAAAAAAATGCAAACATTCAAATATAATTGCCTTGATTGATTACACTGCCCATTTACCTTATGCAGAAGAAAACAAACTAGCTAGAATAATTCCAGTGGCCCTCAATTAGAGCGGTCTTATGTGTATTCTGAACTTTCTTCTTGATGAGGATAAGGGCATCTGTAATGATCCGGGACTTCCTTTTCTCCCTCTCAGTATCTTAAAGAAAACTCAAGTAGCTGCTTATCTAAATTGCTATTTTCTAAATTGTTATTTCTATTCACTGAAAACTTAATTAACAATATCATCAGAGCTGATAGGGGCCCTTTATTTAGGCTTTCACTTTTCCTGAGTATCTACCTAAATCCAAGCACACCCACAAGATACCTTGGGTCTTTTGGCAAACACCACTCATGCACCAGTTTTGAGGGGAAGTTAAGGATGTCCACCTCTTACAGACCACTTAGAATTAATCCACCCTGACTTTCAGCAGAAGAATTAAAGGCGTGTATTCTACTGTGGATCCCTAAGCACCCCTTCCCCTCTTTTAAGTCATGTCCTGCTTGGAGATTGACTCCAAGAAAAAAAACGAAGCAAGATTAGAGGAAACCCATGGGAAAGCAAACCCGGCAGCTAGTTTTTACATTCAAATATGTTTAGATTCCACAACAACGTCACATTTACATGATGCCATAGTAATGCTTTATATTAGTTAGATAAAATCAGCTGACATAATGTATATTCAACATTTGTGAGGTTTGAAAGATTGTTCATCCTTACTTTCCCCCTTTTCCTTGTAATAGAAATAGCTCATGAAACCACGGACTGTCATAATTATTTAAAATGCATATACTTTGAGGAAAATATAAATACACTGGGCTATATTTTTATTGGGCTTAAGCATTGGTTTCTGGAGCTGATTTAAATATATACATAAATCTTTATGGATATAATTGTTAATATCAGAGATCTGTCATCTACAGAGAGTCTGTGTTTGTATTGAGAGAACGACGACCGCACATGGCTTTGTTCTGTTCTGTACAAGCTCTGTAAGCTACACAATGCCTATTTCAGATCAACTTAAAAGTTCCAGTTTTCTCAGAAAATGAGGGACAGCACCCACTGACCCTAAACAATCATGCTGAGTTAACAAGTACATTCAAGTAGCTGTTAGCGGGTAAAGAGACTCTTATCTGACCCAAACCTCAAATGCAGAGAAGCCGAGGCTTAGCAGACAGGGACCTCAGATTCTCCGCAGCGAATATCTTATGTGAAAGTGATTTTACACATGTGCAGAAGGATCACCTTGCTGTCACGAGCCACACTAAATCCCCTAATAAATTCTACAAAAGTAGAATCTTATCAATGTTTTCTTAGAAAAGAACGACGCGATCTGTAGCCTTCAAGTCGCTGGGGGTTCAGGATGGCTTAGGCAAACCTCTCCCAGAAAGAACCTTTGCAGTCCCTACATGTGAATTATAAACCTTTAGATGAAAGACATTTTCATATTATTACTGGCACTGTTGCTTCAGGTACTACATATTTGGAGAGGCCATAATAATAATATTTCTTCTGTTGGACATTTCAGAACGAATGTCCTAACCTAACCAGAAATAGAATATGAGAAAAAAAAGGACTCAGGCCTACACATGTGCCTATGTGTCTGTGTGTGTGTGGACACACAGAAACACACACATATACCCACCCTTACGTAAACATTTAATATCTAAATATTTTACCAACAGTTCTACTCCACAAACAGAAGGTTTATGTGGGCTTACTGCATCTTACTTCTTCCATGTTAATAGCATCCAGTGAAATCTTGCATTACATATATGTCCTAATACAAGTGATGGGCATTACATTCAATAAAGAGATCAGTGAAAATGTAAGTTTCAAAATTTTCTAGGCTGCAAAGATTAAATTAATTAAAATGTATTTAATAAGGCTTAGAGTACCTGTGAACCCTTTCAAAGCTACATGTGTGGCTTTAAGACTTTACATTTCTAACAGTTTAAATATGAATGTCATACAAAAATGGAAATTTCAACTGATAATTTGAAGTAAGCACTCATTAACTGTCAAATTGCTGCCATTTCATTTTGTGTCATAAGATGTAGGCATCTACATTCCTTATTTTTCAGCTTCCAGTATGACAAAATAATGTTGGCAATTCTTTTAGTATTCTAGCACACTTAGAGGAATATTTAGGAGTACACTACATTTTGTCTCCCGTGTTGATCATTATCACCTAGAATTCTGTTCAATTATTAAAATGTTGCACTGCAAAGCCAATTTAGCAGGAAACAAGACTTGGGGGTGGGTGGAAATGAAGTCACGACTCAGATGGGGATAAGAATTGGGGGAGGTTATAAACAAAACAAGAGTAACTCATAGCCAAGTCTCTTACATAAAATCATAACTATTGATCTAAGTATATTTGGGGGGGCATTTTTTGGAGACTTCACTTATGTGTCAATAAAGCGCCAACGTATTACAGACAATCCATAGATGACTAAGAGGTTAACTGTTTCTTCATCCTTAACAATTTTTTTTTTTTTTTTTTTTTTTTTGCGGTATGCGGGCCTCTCACTGCTGTGGCCTTTTCCGTTGCGGAGCACAGGCTCCGGACGCGCAGGCTCAGCGGCCATGGCTCACGGGCGCAGCTGCTCCGCGGCACGTGGGATTCTCCCGGACCGGGGCACGAACCCGTGTTCCCTGCATCGGCAGGCGGACTCTCAACCACTGCGCCACCAGGGAAGCCCTGTTTCTTCATCCTTGATGATCGTTCCCTCAAGACTTGCAGCTCTAGTTGGGACTTTTTTTAAACTCTGTGCTAAAAATAAAATTAAAGTAGTTTTATATTGTGAATTCGTATTTGGTAGACACAGTTTTGTGAATGCTCCAATTGTCATCCCACACTCACTATACTCTGTTAACAGAATCTTGATGTTTTTTTCTCTCTTCTCCAAGGGGTCAGGTTCTTCACGGGAAGCGGATCGCCTCCCCAGCCCAGCAGCGACTCAGAAATGACCTAACACAATGAACTGTGGTCTCCTTGCCCTGTGGCCAGTGACTTCTAGACAGAGGCCTGAGACCCAGTTCTGGCCAATGAAGGAAAAGTTGCAGTTCAAAACTAGGTAGCTGTGTCGAAGCTTCCGTTTCTGCATCTGGACACAGCTCCGTGAGGAGGTGATACTGGGAAGAGCCTAAGGTCTGAGGTCTACAGGCTGAGGATGATGGAGAAACAAGTTTCATGAGCCTTGTGCCAATGACACTGAGCCCTGGAACTAAGTAAGCCCGAGCCTGCCCGAACTCCAGACGTCTTGTTATAAGAGACAATGAACCTAACATGTAAGCTATGAGTTGAGTGTTTTGTTACATGCAGTTATTAGCATCCTACGTGATGACCCTGTATTAGAGATCATGTGTGTGTATATACACAAATATGCATCCAAAAATAAAGCCATACGACCTACTATTGGTAAACTTATTTTTGCATTCAAACACTTTAAATCATGTACTCATTAGGAGGAAGAAGAGATCACCATGAATGCTTCACAGCATCCCAGTTTAGTGTAGGTGTGAAAGTCTGATTTAGGAATGCATTTATACCGATTGCTTATTTAAAAGTCTGATGTCAATTTGTTAGAAAGACTCCCTCTAGGTCATCTGTTTAGTCACTTGACTAAACACGGAACACAAAGAACTCATTTCAGTGCAAGTGTCCATTCTCCACTTATGACCCTCTCATTTCTCTTTCAGGAATAAGGACAGATTACGTGCATTACCATCAAATAGGAGCATTATAATTGTGCCTGAGGTCACACAGTTTACCTGAACTCTTCCTTATTAATGGGTTAACTGACAACATCACAGGACTTCTTAAAAAAATAAGAAAGCCATATAACTTCTTAAAAAAATAAGAAAGCCATCAATTTTGAAAGAAAATCTGGGAGTCCATGTTGGTCTCAGGCCAAGGAGACCAGAGAAGTCCACGTTCAAGGTTACTGCTAGCATAGGAAAAGCAGAAAGTGATACCCTAGTCCCATAACAGTTCAGAGAGTTTTCTATTAGGAATCTCCCTTAAAATAACAGACTTCTTTTACTCTCTTCTTGATAAATATCCACAGAAAATTAAAGCATGTTTACCACGCGAGTGTGCGAGCAGTCCTAAGAGGTTACTTATCCTGGTATTTGAATAACATAAAGAGGAGAAAAGCTGACCACTGTGACGTGTCATTTAAGGTTGCAGTTAGTGACTCGTTCACCTCACAAGCATCGTCTTACAATTCAACTTTGTGCCCATTTATACCATCTACATATTGATCACCTAATTTAGTTCAAGAAATCCCTTAAAGAGACAAGACCTTTACTGTCCATAATTTCAGGTACAGAATTAGGTGTGAGATGAAAATATTCTCCAAAGAGCACCTCCACTTGGGCCACATGATGCTGCTTCTTTCTATGGCTCATCACCCAGAAATCCGTCCCCAGAAGGCCCTTTCCTGCATATTCTGCTTAACTTTTTTTGACTTATTCTACTTGTTGCTTTGGTTGCTTCTCACGTGACTCAGTCGCGCTCCATCTTTTACTTGCATTTCACATCATTCTTTGTGTTTCACCCCTTTTTCTTCCAACAATAGTGTATATTTATCGTTTGTCAATTTTGCATCCTTTACCAAACGGTGTTGGAGGCTCAGCAGCTGCCCGCACGAAGTATTCACAACACACTGGAAGAAAAGGGCACATACAGCTCTCACACAATTAGAGGCGGGAACCGTTTATCCAAGAACTACAGGCTTGAGAAAAAAACCTGTTTTTTCAAAGCCAATCTGTTAAATGCCTTGAGTTACTCCTTAGGGCTAATGTACTGTTGCACTGCATGGCGTGTAATGATTCCTTTGTGAACTGCCCTCAGAACACACATTGTGTGTCTACCACTGGGATGAAGAATCCAGACACTCACTATTCTGTGTGATTACAAACCTCCCATTTTTCACTCAAAGTCATTATCTTCAGAAATCTAGTTTTTGTGCCCAGACACAGGCCTATTCTCCCCTCAGCCATGATTTCTTAACTCTATTCACCGTTATTACTCTTTTCCTCCTGTTTTCATGTACTCAAATACCCAGTTGTGTCTGCGAAGTCTCTCATACAGATCTGGTAGTTTCTCTAAACGTCACACCTTCCTATTAAACATCCAGCCTACCGTGCGTCGCATTTCATACTTTCCCAGACACATACACACATTTGGCCCTTGGTATCCATGGGCCATTGGTTCCAGGACCCTCCAAAATCTACAGATGCTCCAGTCCCTTATATAAAATAATATAGTATTTGCATACAACCTACACACATCCTCCTGTATACATTACATCATCTTTAGATAACTTACAATCCACAATACAATATAAATGCCATGTAAATTGTCGAGGTGTACAGCAAATTCAAGTTTTGCTTTGGGGAAAGTTCTGGAATTTTTTTCTCTGATTTTTTTTTTTTAATTTAATTTTCATTTTTGGCTGTGTTGGGTCTTCGTTGCTGCACACGGGCTTTCTCTAGTTGCGGCGAGCAGGGGCTACTCTTCGTTGCGGTGCGCGGGCTTCTCATTGCGGTGGCTTCTCTTGTTGGGAGCACGGGCTCTAGGCGCACAGGCCTCAGCAGTTGTGGCACACGGGCTCAGTAGTTGTGGCACGTAGACTCAGCAGTTGTGGCGCACGGGCTTAGTTGTTCCGCAGCATGTGGGATCTTCCCGGACCAGGGCTCGAACCCGTGTCCCCTGCATTGGCAGGTGGATTCCTAACCACTGCGCCACCAGGGAAGCTCTCTCTGAATATTTTTGGTCTACAGTTGGTTGAGTCCGTGGGTGTGGAGGCCTGCCTATATTTAAGATGTCACGTGATCCACAGAGCGTCCCAGGGTTATGGAGAAGGAACAGACAGACACTGTTGCCACAGTCCATGCGAGGATACTCAGCCCTAATAGATTTAAGTCACCTGCCCAAGTGTTAGAACTGGGATTTCAACGTGCACAACTTTCAAGGCCAAAGCTCTTAACTGCCACACGCCTGTCCAGTGTCTACAATGCTGATTCTGCAATGTGGAGTGTTCACATGTAACAGCTGAACCTTTTCTTCACGGGCAGGAGCTCATGGGCCCACAGAGCTCCCTCCACACAACCCCACAGGGCGTACATGGACCGGCTTAATACGGCAGACCTCAAAACCAAAAGGAGACCTGAAGCTCACAGAAATTGTCTTGCTTTCCTCTGATCTCGGCGTTTGCCCAGTTCTCCACAGCAGCCAACTGGCTTTCTCTGTGAATAGAATGTAGTTCACGTGTATGTCTAAACAGCAGCCTTGCAGGCTTCACACATAAAGGTTTAGCAAACTGTGTACATGCAGCTGTTTTTTCAGTGCTGAACGGTCCAAGCGTCGTTGGTTTATCTGGGGAAAAGGTATATGGTACCTAGAAGTAGGGATGGGGGTTTTCTTGCTTATTTAATCAATTCACTCCTTATTTTTGTTTGTGTTTAACTTTACCTAAGCAGGTATTCTGAGTTCATACATGCTGACGGTTTGCGTTTTGTTAGCTCCTGGGTTTACAAGGAGGGTGGGCACTGCCTGAAAGTGGCATGTGCCCAGTGAGGGGACGAAAACACACAGGAAGGGGGTCAGTTAGAAGCAGTGACTCTCGGACCAGACTGCAGAGGAAAAGAAAGCACCCGAGCATCCATCCAGAGACCGGGGGGACCAGGAAAGCGAGGTGACCACTGCAAGGACCAGATGTTCCCCCTGGAGGTTGGGGTTCTGCTAGTCTGAGAGGGACGTGCCCCCCGCCCCCTGAATTCCAGCTGAGCCTTGCATCCCTGACTTCTCTGCTTCAGCATCTGGCACAGCTGCTGCTCTGGCTGGGACGCATTCCTCCGCCCAAGTCCTCCCTCCTCAGCCTCCAGACCCAGGAAAAGTCTCAGCCTCTCAGAAGACTGCTGCACAGTCCCCCTGACCCAGCACTGCCTGCATTCTTTTCTGTTTCTTTAATTGAAGCAGAGTTATGTCATCTTCAGGCGTATAGTACAGTGGTTCAGTATGTTTACAGATTATACTCATCAAAAGTTATTACAAGATCATGTAAAAACTCTCCCCTCTGGTACCAACTAGCTTGTTCTCTATATCTGTGAGTCTGCTTCATTCATTAGTTTTCGTTTTTAGATTAGGTTACCATATGATATTTGTCTTTCTTTGTCTGACTTGCTTCACTCTGTATGACAATCTCTAGGTCCATCCATGTTGCTGCAAATGGCATTATTTTGTTCTTTTTTATGGCTGAGAAGTATTCTGATGTATATATACACCACATCTCCTTTATCCATTCATCCGTTGATGGGTATTTAAGTTGCTTCCATATCTTGGCTATTGTAAATAGGGCCATATGAACTTTGGGGTACGTGTATCTTTACACACTAGTGTAAGGAATTAGTGTTTTAATTTTTTGAATTTTTTCCAGATATAAGTGGGATTGCTGGATCATACAGCAGTTCTATTTTTACTTTTTTTGAGGAACCTCCATACTGTTCTCCACAGTGGCTGTATCAATTTACATTCCCACCAGCAGTGCAGGAGGGCTCCCTTTTCTCCACACCCTCTCCAGCACTTGTTGTTTGTAGACTTTGTGATGACGGCCATTCTAACCAGAGTGAGGCGATACCTCACTGTGGTTTGAGTTGCATGTCCCTGACGATGAGCGATGTTGAGCATCTTTTCATGTACTCGTCGGCCATGTGCATGTCTTCTCTGGGAAAATGTCTGTTCAGGTCTCTGCCCCTTCTTAATTAGGTGTTTGGGTATTTTTTTTTGGCGTCGAGCTGCTGAAAGATTGGGTTCCCTCTTCCCCACGCTACCAAAGCACATGTACCCCTCTTGTTTACTTGTCTTTGTCACTAAACTGAAATCTCCCTGAAGCAGGAGCAAAGATCTCTGGCCTCTCTTTACTCGCTTTAAAACACAGAGTAAAACAGACAGTCAGTGAGTGTGTTGAATAAAAGGCTAAGGAAAAAAACAAAACAAAACCTTAATAAACTGTACAATGTTTCATGTAACTCTTGCTATGGCAACACAGTAGCAAATATAAATGTAAACAACACCCTTTACAAACCGAATACTCCCTAAATGTATCATTTCAATGTTTAAAGTTTTCTGTTCCCCGTGACATACATCAAGTTGGTAACACATGTGCATATATATTACATTTTCACCACAGACAGAGTCTTATGACATCAAGCCTCAGAGAGGAATAGTGATCTCCACCTGGGCAGTGGCCAAAGACAAACTGAAATGACCTCAGATTAACCTTTCCGCAAACTTCTCGAGTGTTCAGTTAAATAAGTTAAGTGCAGACTCGAGCAAACAATATCAAACCTTTCCCCCTTCCTCACCACGTGTGCTAAGACACCGTGGTGAATACAGGCACTGGCTTTATGGCTGAATAATTCACCAATCATTTCTACCAAAGGGAGAGCTTCCATTAAAAGTCATCTGATCATTTCCCACGAGAAATGAAGTTCCTGTCAGCATCAATGCACACTTAAGATTTTTATAATTGGAAAACTTGAACACGCACAAACTAGTCCTGTAACTCTAAATGACATTACTCTGATGAGTAGGGTGTTCTATTTTACCTAGATGTGGAGTCCTTGCTGCCTGTCACCCAGACGGCAATTTCCGAGCCCTGTGGTGTTTAGTCTCGCACAAGCTCTCAGCACAGTCAAGATTGGCTCCGTCCTAGCTTCCCCAGCTATGTAACCTGGAACAATTAAAATCCCTGACCTTGGAGGTGCTTATCTATAAAACAGGAGAAAAGAACATCTACCTAGTAAGACAGATGATAAAACAAAATAAGTAAGGCGCCAGAAATGCCAGAAACCACTGAGACATCGGTAGCGGCAGATACTGCACTATAACGAACATAGTGACTCTCTTTATGTAGACTACACCCTATGGGAGGCATAATTAACAAAAGTGACATGTTTCTCAACTCAGCTTTGAGGTCCTAGGAGCTATTAAAATGCAACACATTTAAAGCAGAATGAATGCTCTCTTCCCCAGAATCAGTTCTTGAACGCGGTATACTTATCTTTTTATTTTTGTTGTTGTGATTTCTTTTATTACTTTTTAGTTTTCTGATGGCACCATCATTTTTCTTACCACAAGTCTCAAACAAAAATGAAATATAATCATAACAGAATGTTGCCCTAATCTTTGATGAATGGTCAACTGGGAATCCAAAAAAGGATTTACAAGTCCTGAGAGATTATTATGAAGAAAGTTGGAGAAAAGTATAAATATATAATCCATTATAATACGGGTGGGCCTTTAAATATGCTTTTTTTACATAAACTATGCAGCCGAAGGATTTCAGCTGAATTTATAATTTCTCAGCAAATGACACTGATGATGGAAAACGACCTGCACAATCACACTGGACCACGATATTGTTTGCTAAGTGTTGGCACACACAATGTTTACGACCCCAGCTATTTACTGACTGGGTCAGTCCCCTAAGGCAGGGGTCCCCGCTCCGTGGCCTGTTAGGAGCCGGGCCGCAGAGCCGGAGGTGAGCGGCGGGGGAGCGAGCGAAGCTTCATCTGTATTTACAGCCGCTCCCCATTGCTCGCATTACCGCCTGAGCTCCGCCTCCTGTCAGCATTATGGTGAGTTGTATAAATATGTCATTATTTATTACAGTGTAATAATGATAGAAATAAAGTGCAATGCGCTTGAATCATCCCCAAAACATCCCCTCCCCCTCCCCCATCCGCGGAAAACCTGTCTTCCCTGAGACAGGTCCCTGGTGCCAAAAAGGCTGGGGACCGCTGCCCCAAGGCAGGGAGGGCCCTGGGCTCGCACAGCTGTGTACCTGCTGCTGTGTTTGGAGGACCTGACTTCCTACTAAGTGCTCTGGAGTCAACTATGCAGATACCTGGCACATGCTGGGCTAAGTCCTCACCACCCCTACACCACACAGATTTATTTTTTTTAATTCTTATGTTATATTGGAGCATAGTTGCATAACAGTGTTGTGTTAGTTTCAGGTGTAAGCAAAGTAACATCAGGTGAATATTACAAAGACCTATAACATCCTTTCTCAATATTTTGTATTGCAATACTGTTCATTTGGAAACAGGATAACAGCATTTGTCACAATCCTTTTAAAATACGTTGCAAGTCAACAAAAGAACTGCAGTGGAAAAAAAAAGGTTAAGATAAGAGTCTAGTTTTCTTTTTTATGCATTTTTATTGAAGTACAGTTGATTTTAGTTGATTTACAATGTTGTGTTAGTTTCAAGTGTACAGCAAAGTGATTCAGTTATATATATAAATATATCAATTCTTTTTCAAATTCTTTTCCATTATAGGTTATTATAAGATATTGAGTATAGTTCCCTGTGCTATACAGTAAGTCCTTGTTGGTTATCTATTTTATATTTAGTCGTGTGTATCTGTTAATCCCTAACTCCTAATTTATCCCTTCCCCCCCTTTCCCCTTCCGTAAGCAGAAGCTTGTTTTCTATGTCTGTGAGTCTATTTTTGTTTTTTAAATAAGTTCAGGTGTATCACTTTTTTAGATTCCACATATAAGTGATATCATATTTGTCTGAGAGCCTAGTTTTCTTAATGTGAAAAGAGCTATTCTGTTCATTCTATTCAACGGTAGCAATACACAATTTCAACTTCAGTCCTGTCATTTATGGTGAGAAAGCACCCAGGGACACAACAGGTGAAAAGAGCTCTGCTGGATCTATTTATGAACTCATTCATCACCATTAAAAAAACTTCATGATGAAGTAACGGTGGGGACAATTACTGCACGCATTGGTCTGCTGGTTTCCATGCTTGGTTGACCAGCAGTGAGGTACACTAACTAGTTCAAGGGGCAAGCAAAACAAATATAATTTAGAAACTCAGAATGTTTCAACGTCTTAAGGTGGAAAATATATATAAATATTATATTTCAAAGTCCTCCATGAAAATCATGCCAGAGGTTAGATAATTTTTTTCTCTTTAGTAATTTTTTTCTCTCACAGACTAGACCTTGAGGCCTCCCTTTAGATCATGTGTTTCCTGAAGGTGATACACAAGTAAGGTATCATTCACCTTTTATTCCTAACATCTTCCAAGGTGCCAGATATACAACAGGTGCTCAAAAACAATTGTTTAATTAATTATGTATTTACATCTTTTATTCCATGGTTAAAAGAACACTCATGCCCCAATTTATTACTTTACCACCACAAATATATTAGCAAAAATTCTGCTGTATTAACTCCCTTTTTACAATTTTGATGAACTATATTTTACTTTACTAAACTTGACTTTTTTATTAGAGGCTATTTTAAAATCTTTGGAGAAATAAGAAGCCTAATTATAGTCTAAACATATAATGTAAAATTTCATAACTTACATTACCACTCTAAGGTCCTAACTGGGCAACTTAATTATCCAGTTCTCCCCAAAATTCATGCTAAAGCCAAAGATTTACATCTCTCCATAAAGGAGTTATACATCCTTTTAAAAGTATGTTATAGTTCTGCTTTATATGAACAATCTGCTCCAGCAGGGTTGGTCTCATCACTACTGTAATGAACACAGTAGGTATTTAAACATATATTTAAAAAATTCAGCCACTAATCAATTAATACGAGCAAATATATGGCAATAATTCAACCTCCAAAATCTTGTATTCAAAACGAATTCATTCTCTCGTTCAGAGGCAGGTTGTAAACAGGAAATAAGTTACACAGAAGATAAATTATAGCATCAACAAGGACCTACTCTACAGCACAAGGAACTCTGCTCCATATTCTATAATAACCTATAAGGGAAAAAGAATTTGAAAAAGAATGGATACATGTATATGTATAACTGAATCACTTTGCTGTACACCTGAAACCAACACAACATTGTAAATCGAATCGACACATGTATATGTATAACTGAATCACTTTGCTGTACACCTGAAACCAACACAACATTGTAAATCGACTATACTCCAATATAAAATTAAAAATTTTTTAAAAACAGTTAATTATACCTTCAAATAATAGTATAGAATAATTGGGATTCCACCAACTAGGAAATGAAAGGACTCAGTGGTTAATAAGCCAGAAGATAGATAACAGAAAAGTGAACAAAAACCAAGCCATAGGCTCTTCACTCATTTAGTCCCTTTTCTAGATTTTGACCCACCCCTGTATTCTTCAGTCGACCGTCTCTTGTTATGACCACGCTTGGGGACCTTCACAGCCACTGGACGGGCAACTCAGCAGTGCTGCGTGCAACCCAGTGTGCACTTACATCCAATTATGAACTGTCCACTTTTCATGTGTTCACCTTGCCTCTGCAGGTAGAGTCCTGTGAATTCAGATGACATGTTATATTTCTTTGTCCCCTCACAGGCCCTGCCACTAAGAGTGCCATGTAGGGACCACTCCACAGGAGGACCACAGAATAACTGTCCAACAGAGGAACTCTTCTTAGTGACCGGGGGCCTAGTCTTCATGAGACTACAGACCCAACCAGCATGAGGGTCCACTTAGTTCTCTAAATCTTCTATTTCTACAAAACAGTGCTAACACAAAAGTGCTGTAAATTATACAAAACTTTAAATGCTTTGATACCTAATTTGGGGTTAACAATCTATAGAAAAAACACAGGTTTCATAAAAGTGATAAATTCTACCTTATCTCCTCAAAGAGACATAATCTGGCCCCCAAATTACGCGACTCTGCCCACAGGAAAAGGACTAAACGAGCTCTACCTGACCTATCAGGAGACAGCCTAGCCAGGATGCAGAATCATTTCTTTTTCTACATTAAATATGGATTGAAAATATGAGAAAAAATATGAGACAATTACAGCTCCATGATCTACACAGATTTCCAGAAAGCTCCCTACCAATATTCACATTCATGAACATTCATGTCTGGGTCGACACACGTTACTTACAACTGAGGTTATTTCCACTTTTCGAGCCGTGTACGAGCAAACTCAACCACCAAGTGGAAGAGACCAGCTCATGCATAAGACTCGTGAAACTCACTTTCCAAAGAGATATGCTTTAACCCTTCATCGCGATTGAGACTTCAAGTCATAAATGTTGGCTTTACAATAAAGCAAAATTGTGAGCTTCACACCACAGAAACGTTACTCGGCTTGAGATGGATGAGATGAAGCTCTATGGTGTCTTAACTAACAAGCTACGTGCACTAGTAAAAGTTATCAACACCCACCATGGAGGATCAGACGACGAGTCTGGTGTGCACAAACCTTCCAGATCTCTCACCTCTGCATAAGCATGTCTCCAAACGGAGCCTGCATTTCCTCTTTCCTCTTCGCTCCCAAGGAAGAGGCATGTGTCCCCCTACTCAAGTTAGAGTTCCTCTACTTCTGCTCAGAATAACCCACATGCTTGACACCAACAGTATCCAATCCTTCTTGATTCTAAGGCACTTTTCTTTTTGTAGGAATTCTATCTCTTGGGCAATTCCACATGCTCAAGTTACACCCATCGTAACTAAAACCAACAAAACAAAACCAGTCAAATGCATGATTGCCTTGCTGCCCTACTGCTCCTGTCTAAAGCTTCTCGAACACGGAGTTGAGTCTCATCGATACATCTCCACTGGCCATTCACTTACTAACCCAAGGGCTTCCACTCCCACTGCTCCCATTAAAATGGCTTTCCTTATGGTGCCTATTGATGTCCTGATTGCAAAATCCAAAAGATAACTTTCAATCCCCTCAATTCACTGGACCTTTCTGCAGCAGTTGTCATGGCTGACCACTGCGGCTCTCCATAAAATCTCCACTCTGCTGCTAGGCCTACTATGTGGTTACTCCTTCTCTGAAGCCCTGATTCTCAGTTTCTCTTTAGTATGGGTATTCTCTATCATTTATATCCTATGCTTTCTATTCCTTCCTCTAAATGATAATCTAATCACTTCACTTCAACTACCCCAGCTTGGCTGATGTCTTCCAAATAGTTCATTTCTCGACTTAAGATCATGAGTCTGTACCCCTAGATAAACATCAGTCATCTTTATTAAATAAATAAACAGAAAACTTGAACCAAATATGTGCAACACAGAAAGCCTCATCCTTTCCACCCACCTGGCTACAGCCCTGAGATGTTAGTCATCTCTACCTTCATCAAATGCAAACCTCCAATCTTGATCTCCTCTATAATCTCATTTATAAATTCCTGCTAGAATTCAACGTGGCCAGTTTTGTTCTCTTTTTCATAAATCTCTTAAGTGATCTACCGAAAATGCAGGCTCAAAAGGCATAGCTGATTCCCTGTCACCTTTAAAGCAGTGCTACTGATTTAACAATCTTTTTAGAAGGTCCCTCTTATGCCAGATCCCTTGCTGTGTGTTATATAAACAAGTCTCCCCCAGCCTCAGGACCATTACCACTTAAAGGAAGGGAAGGTTTGAGAAACTAGGATAAGTAGCTTGAGAGAGGGAAACTTGTGGAGTCGAGGGCGGGCAACAGATAAAACTCAAGACGCTAGCGTATTGAGTCTTAAAGGATGAGCAAGCCTGAAGGAACTAAAGGACAGCGCAGGGAAGTGAGTGTGGAAGCACAGATGAAACAGGGGATGCTGATGAGTGAGGAATGAGCTTTCCACACCCAGCTCCAGAGCTGGTACAGGCTCCGGACGTGCAGGCTCAGCGGCCATGGCTCACGGGCCCAGCAGCTCCACGGCATGTGGGATCCTCCCAGACCGGGGCACGAATCCGTGTCCCCTGCATCAGCAGGCGGACTCTCAACGACTGCGCCACCAGGGAAGCCCCAGAGCTGGTCTTTTATCTAATAGAGTGATGATTCTCAGATTGTATGATGCATATAAAACATCTGGGCTGTTTCTTATAAATACTCATCTGAGACCCACCCCTACAGACTCTTAGTCATCAGGTCAGAGTCTGTGCCAGGGAACTTACCTTTTGAACAAGGACCACAGGTGGCTTTGATTCCAGGGCCTCCATGGATCACACAAATGACCTTAGAGAGCCTGTAGGGTCCTGAAAGGGTTCTCAGCAAGCACAGGGAATGGTCAGACTGGCTTGGAGTGAGTCTCTCTAGAAAGCAGGTGAAGGATTGGTAAGCAGAGTGAGCCCAAAGGGCCACAAGGAAGGACACCACAGCAAACCAGCACAGAGGGACCAGGGGGCCAGACTCAGTTGACGATGGAAGAGAAGAAAGAGAATCATAAGACAAATCCATGGCAGATGAGACAGGTAGAAGCAGGCGAACCATTATATCATGGTGGTGAGTGAGAGATGAGAATAATGGCGAGGTATCTAGAATAAAGTAGATGTCTAGTCTGGGGCATGTTATATCCACAGCGCTACCAGGACAAGGGCGGTGGGACACAGAAATCCGACATGCAGAGGAGGGGGCTGGGTTGGGTTGAGCTCAAGGATTTCAGAGTCATCAACCAAAAGATGAGTAACAAAAGCCATAACAGTGGATACATTCATGGCAAATCCACAATTTAGCATATGACACATCAGACACCTTCCTATCTAACTCCTGGCTACTCCTTCAATCTTCTTATTCTTTAACTGCTGTCTACTACCGTATCTCGTTACAAAATATGTTTGTGATCTCTGTCATAAAATATTTCAAAGAAGTTCAGAAAATCTTGTAATGAAAACTTAGTATCTACTCCCCAACTTTAACAAGTCTTAATATTCTGCCAAAATTGCTTCAGAATTTTCAAAAGAAATTCATTATTGAGGGCACAGTTGAAGACTCCGTGTTCCCTTTCATAATCCCATTTTCCTCCTTGCCTCCCTGGAGAAAACTTTTGTGCTAAATTTGGTTTTAATTATTTCTTGTATGTTTTTATACTATCCCTAATATGTGTATATCCTATTGCTTTGCAGGTTTCCACACTTTACATAAGTTATGTCAAACTATAAGGACCATCTATAATTTACTTTTCTTAATTCAATGCTATATCTCTGAATGCATTCAGGTAAAATAGGCTCTAAACTATTTAATCACTGTATAGTATGTTGTACAAATTCACCATAGTTTATTCATGAAATTACACCTTGATGGGCTTGTAGGTAGTTAACAATACATCTGCAGTCTATACCCCAGGCAAACAACAACCTGTGGTCCTGAACATCTGGCCTTGGTTCATTTCATATCCACCTGAAATATCCTTCCCAGAATCAGTATATTAGCAAACAGTATTTTTTTTCCTTTCTGGCTTCCTTCAAACTTCTCAGTCTTCAACTATACAGAGCAAGAAACACGCACTCAGTAATTGTTCACTGGATGAATCAAGTATCTAGTTGCTGAAGATTTATTTACAGAGCTCCTACTATGTTTCACTTGTTAGAATAACATACAGTGGTTTCAAATACTTCCTACTCTCCTGGCTCTGATGGTGAAGAAAGAAAGCAACAACAAAGCAACAATGACAAGAAGTGTTTGTGTGTGTGTGTGTGTGTGTGTGTGTGTGTGTGTGTGTGTAATACAGTGTGAGAGGGGAGTTACTTAAAGAAATCTTAATTTTCTAATGAGATGAAATCTTCAAGCTACAAACCAGTAAGGGAGATACGTTTATGAAATAAAATGATTTATGGAACAAATTAAACAGCAATTTTCTATGATAAAATGATGCACTGATGAGCTAGATCATTTATGTGTATGTGTCCATTTAAGTCTTCATAGGGGAACACAGACTCAATAAAAACAACAGTTAGGAGACCACACCAAAGTAAGCAAAGGCGATAAAAGAGCTTATCAGAAGAATTTATAGTGCTCCCGGACGACAAAATTAAGTGCCACTGCTACATGTATACTTATTTTTATGCACTAGCAACAGACATGACAGTTTTCACCTATGAACAGTGAAAACTACACCCAAAATATAAAACTAAAAAAATAACACACAGCAAGTTCAGAAACAGATATTCTTGCTTTATAAATTTATTTATTTATTTTATATTTTATTTTTGGCTGCATTGGGTCTTTGTTGCTGCACACAAGCTTTCTCTATTTCCAGCAAGCGGGGGCTACTCTTTGTCATTGCGGTGTACGGGCTTAATGCGGTGGCTTCTCTTGTTGCGGAGCACGGGCTCTAGGCACGCGGGCTTCAGTTGTTGTGGCACACAGGCTCAGTAGTTGTGGCTCGTGGGCTCAGTAGTTGTGGCTCGCAGGCTCAGTAGCTGTGGTGCACGGGATTAGCTGCTCCGTGGCATGTGGGATGTTCCCGGACCAGGGCTCGAACCCGTGTCCTCTGCATTGGCAGGGGGATTCTTAACCACTGCGCCACCAGGGAAGTTCCAGAAACAGATATTAAAAATAAAAGTGACTCCAAAATGAAAGACTGAATGTTGACTGGTAAGACTGAATGCTGACTGGAAAGACATGGCAATTCCAGACAACACCCTTGTCAAGTTATCAGGAATAGAGATAAATCCGTATGTGCAAATAGTGTGACTTACCAAACACCGGCACACAGACCACACAATCCATTTTTGTAGGACAAACAATTGTTTGGATCTCGTCATAATTTCAAGATTAAATTTATAATATAGCAAAGTATACGCAGAGAAAGAAGCAAATACACAGATTTGAGCGGAAGAGGAAGGAAAGGGAGACTCTGAACTCAAAGAAGGTTTTGAAAGGTGAAAAACTCTGAAAGGTTTTTCTCTTAACAACCCATTTTAACCTCACTAGTCTGATCTAACGTTCAGAGTGACACCTGCCTTTAAGCTGGTAAATCATACCTCATTAGAAATCCAAAACCAGGTTAACTATAAACTTCAAATAACTACACGAAATGTAATAATCGACTTTGTCAATGAAAATGAATTTAGGGGCTTCCCTGGTGGCACAGTGGTTAAGAATCCGCTTGCCAATGCAGAGGACACGGGTTCAAGCCCTGGTCCGGGAAGACCCCACATGCCGTGGAGCAACTAAGCGTGTGTGCCACAACTACTGAGCCCGCGAGCCACAACTACTGAGCCTGTGCACCACAACTACTGAGCCCGTGCGCCTAGAGCCCGTGCTCCACAACAAGAGAAGCCACCGCAATGAGAAGCCCGCGCACTGCAACGAAGAGTAGCCCCCGCTCGCCGGAAATAGAGAAAGCCTGTGTGCAGCAACAAAGACCCAACGCAGCCAAAAATAAATAAATAAAATAAAATAAAATAAATTAAAAAAAGAAAAAGAAAATGAATTTACCTGTCATACTGTTGCAATGAAATCGCAACATACCAGTTACAGGCAAAATTAGATTAAATCGGGATTAAAATGGAACGGTGGAGCTGAGGGAGGATCATTAGTCTTTATTTGAACAGAGGACTGAGAACCTTATCACCTGACTTAGATGTTCAGTCTTTCACGGCTCCTAATTTATCACGTGAAGTAATGGATGAAAGCTCACACAATGGAGAGATCATGACTGAAATCCGTCTTCCATCAGCCATTAATAGTGTGTGACTTCAGGCAAATTACTTAATTTTATTGAGCCTCTATCACCTCTAAAACAGGGCTAATTATACCTTCTTTAACCATTGTGAACATTAAGTAAAATAACACAGAGAAAGCGTCCTGCATTTATTAGTTCCCTTACCGATAAAAAGTCAGCATTTCCTTCGTAAAAAACCACACCCTTTATCCACCTCTCGAAACACCAGCTCCATCCTTTATAAGATCCAAAGAAGAACTAATTACCTCTTAAGATGTTTGTGTGACATAAACTTCAGGAGATATAAGCAAGCTTTAAGAAACTTTCACTCGTGTGCACATGTGTGTTACAGTTATTCCAACCATCTACTCTACCCTGAAGCTAAAAGCACCTCCTCTGTGGGGTCTTCCCTGGTTACTAATAGCACCTGCCGACAGGCACACCTGTCTCTCTAGTCCCCTAGACTAGTCTCCTCTTTCGTTTTCCTTCTTAGCACTCCTCACCGCCTGACATATCTTATAAGTTTACTGGTTGTCTATCCTCACTGGTTTGAAAGCTCCATGGGAACAGACACTTCCTCTGTATTTTTACTGCATAATTGCTGGCATAATAGGTGCCCAATAAGTATGTGATGAATAAAAACCTGAGTTAAAAAGAAAACTACCTTCAGAGCAGATTCAACATCGGAAG
>NW_006788863.1:1276140-1279304 GCF_000442215.2 Lipotes vexillifer
GAAGAGGAAAATCACCCTGGCTTTAATGCGTGTATCTTAGCAGCAGGAGTATCTGGGCCCTGCCGGCGGATCTGGGTTCCGCACATCCATTACACAGAAGTGAAGTGAGTATCAGACAAAGACAGATGTCATGTGACACCGCTTACATGTGGAATCTAAAATATGACACAAATGAACTTATTTAAAAATCAGAAATAGAGTTGCAGACGTAGAGAACAAACTTATGGTTACCAAAGGGGAAAGGGGGGGAGGGAGGGATACATTGGGAGATTGGGATGACATATACACACTACTGTATATGAAAGAGACAATCAGCGAGGACCTGCTGTACAGCACAGGGAACTCTACTCAGTACTCTGTAATGACGTAAACGGAAAAAGAAACTGAAAAAGAATAAATACATGTATGTGTATAACTGAGTCACTTTGCTGGACACCTGAAACTAACACAACATTGTAAATCAACTGTCCTTATTAAAAAATAAAAATTTTTTAAAAGACAAAAAAAATAAAGAAAGAAAGAATGGCGATGCTGCCGCTGTTAGTGTCTAGGGACAGGCCTAGACCCAGAAATAGACACTGACCCCAAAAGTAACCCCGAAACTCCACTGAATGAATTCATCAGCATTTCTGAGAGAATAAGAATACAGCAATCTGAGAGCACTGCTGCAGAATGAGGACCCGTCTACCAAAAGCCAGGCATTGTTGTAGATATGTTACGTTTACGATTTCATTGAATCCTCACTACACCCCTGCATGGCTTCAGTGTCATTCTTGAACTCTGACTACATGCCAGACACGTTGCAAAGGTATTTCACACAATCGTTTATGTTCACTTTGTTTCTCAAAGATAAGACAGTTGCCCATAATGTGCAGATGTGTAAACTGAAATGTGACTCAAAGAGATTAGTAAAATCTACCCAAATAACACAGAGATTTAGGTACCAGGTCCTGGATTCACACTCCAGCCTAAGACTTCAAAGCTTCTTATTCTGTCTAAAATACTACATGATCGCTCCACAAATTTTTTATAAAACAGATCTTCTAAACTGTCAAGTGGTTCAACTTGGAATAGAAAATCTGTATCTACTCCTCCCCTCTGTCAAGCACTTAGAAATCCTGGCATCCAATCTCTGATTCATTCCCAAAGAAAGACTGCATCCCCAGATACCAAAGTCAATCTATTTAGAGTTTAAAGAGCTCAGCTTTCTTTTAATTCCATTAGAAAAGCCTTTCTGTATTACCCACGGGGCACCCAAAGCATGCATTCTATCTCCGAAATGGAATAAAGGAGCATAATTGCCCTCTACTGTCTCACATTTAATGTACTGCAGATACAGTATCTCAAGCATACATAGGAGCTCTGCTTACATGTCCCTTATGCAAATGTGTCAGGCACCAGAAGTCAAATATGAAACCCAGTATTATCGGGAGAAAGACGCTCCCCTGCTTTGTCAGCTCGTGCTGTGGTGTGTGTATACGTGTGTGTGTAAATATACAGAGAGACATACATTTATAATCTACACAGATGCATTTAATGTTTCTGTTTGTATGTACACATGTAATATATATATGAAATACATTTTACACGCTGCCTCTTCTGGAGTTATAAGGTCGGACATTTTTAAAAGTTTCAAGAGAGGATTTCATATGATCATTGCACCCAAACAAATACAAACCACTTAAAAATATTGCTGACTTAGATTTCTTAATATCCTAACTTTTATTTTTTTTTGGGGGGGGAGGTAAAGACTGAGTTTATTAGCATAGTAATATCCTAAACTTGTGAAAATAGCAATTTTAAGCTTTTTCTGCTCTTCCTTTTCTTTAAAATTATATCCATTGTTAAAGATAGCAAATGAAATTCAATTTCTTTTTTTTTTTTTTACGATTTTCACTGAGGTGTAGTTATTTACAATGTCATGTTAGTTTCAGGTATATAGCATAGTGATTCAGTTATATACATATATTATTTTTCATGTTATTTTCCATTACAGTTTATTACAGGATATTGAATATGGTTCCCTGTGCTCTACAGTCGGACCTTGTTATTTATCTCTTCAATTTCTATTTCCTTGCTTAAATTCTAGAATGTTTACGGTTCCTGGTGAGAGGTGGTTTGGCCTCCTCTTTTGCAGGAATAATCACTTTCTCACTTTGATTTACTATATTTTTATCATCACCTGTAAAACATGTGATACAGTGGAATGTAAAACTATATTCTTGAGAGTAGACAGATGTGTAATGGGAGCTGACTTCCTGCTTCTTCCCTGTGGTGTAATTAGGAATTCTTGGAAGGTAGCTTAGGGGGACAGTTTCCAAAAAAAAAAGATTTATGATGTACTTTGAAGAAATTCTGAGCATGGACAAAGGTTTCTCTTTGAAGTTTGGGGATATAATTAAAGTGGAAATAGACTTGGGATTCATAAAGCTCTTATAATTTCCTCTTTGCAGACTCGGTTTCTGGCTACCCCTCGGCGTTGTCTCAGGGCGTCTCAAGGTGAGGAAAGGGATGTACACAATGGACTTTATTTGTAGCTCAGTGGCATTTGGCAACTGGGACTTTTCCCCCTCAATTACATGTAATGACATGTAGTTTTTAAATAAACTTTTTATTTTAGAGAAGTTTGGGATTTACAGAAAAATTGTGAAGATAGTACAGAGTATCCATTAACCCTAAAACTTGTTCTCCATCATTAACATTTTAACGTTCCTATGGTACATTTGTCCTAATTAACAACCAATATTGTTACACTGCCATTGACAAAGGTCAAAAATTTATTCACGCTTCCTTAGTTTTTGCCTACAGTTCCTTTTCTGTTCCAGGACATCACATTTACATGTAGTTATTGAATTACCTTAGGGTTCCCTTTACTGCGACAACTTCTCAGACATTCCTTTTTTTTGCTGACTTTAAACAGCTTTGAGGCATAGCAGTCAGGCATTCCGTCAAATGGCCCTTAACTGAGATCTGACTGATGCTTTCCTCATGATTAGACTCAGGTTATGGATTATTAGGAGTGAGACCACAGAGGAAAAAGTCATCCCTATCACATCCTATCAAAAGTGTATACTATCAGCATGACGTATCGCTGCTGCTATTAATCTTCATCACCTAGCTGACATAGTATCTGTCAAGTTTCTCCACTATAAAATTACTCTTTC
>NW_006788863.1:1279314-1309400 GCF_000442215.2 Lipotes vexillifer
TTTTACTGCATTCTTTGGAAGGAAATCATGATGCACAGCTCACACTTAAGCGGTAGGGAGTTACGTTCTACGTCTTTGAGGGCAAAGTAGCTACGTAATTTTTTCGGTTTCATCTGCATGGGAAAATTTGTCTATACTCCTCATTTATTTATTCAATAATTTATTTACATCAGTATAGACATGTGGATATTAGTTAAAACATAGGCTATTTTTTAAAGTCATTTCTACTTCAGGCAATTCTAATCTATTGGAGACTATGCTTTTTAATTTAAAAAAAAAAAAAAAAAAACAGTGTTTTTGTTTATCCAAGGTTTGTTATCCAAACCTTCAATATTGTCCACTATTTAACCTATACCCAAAAACCTGGTAGAAAGCTTCATTCTAAAAGAAGAAACAACTTGCATTAAAAACTTTAAAAAAAAATGGTGGGGCTTCCCTGGTGGCGCAGTGGTTGAGAGTCCGCCTGCCAATGCAGGGGACGCGAGTTCGTGCCCCGGTCTGGGAAGATCCCACGTGCCGCGGAGCGGCTGGGCCCGTGAGCCATGGCCGCTGAGCCTGCGCGGCCGGAGCCTGTGCTCCGCAACGGGAGAGGCCACAACAGTGAGAGGCCCGTGTACCGCAAAAAAAAAAAAAAAAAATTAATTCATACTTCTAGCATCAATGACTTTTACTTTAATTAGTGATGATGGTATCTACCAAACAAATATCAAATATTAAAACGGATACAAATACATTTCCATAAGAACATAGGAAACCTATAAATTTAAAGATCGCAACCAAATATAATACTCAAAAAAGGGGAAATAATATTTAAGATGCTCACGATTAGAGGCATAAAAACCTCTCCAACTTCCTGAAATTTTGCTAACATAAAGCAAAATTTATTAAGGCATACTTATATAACTCTTCCATGATTACTTTTGTGTATACACATAATACGTGCATATAACTTAAGGTAAGTTTTTGGAGATATCGGCAATTCAGTGTAACTCAATAATTTAAAAGGTGAAGTGCTAAAGGGTACTTTACTGACATTTAAATAGTGTATTAATAAAATGTTTCCATTTGTAACAAAGTTCAAGGGAAAAAAAAGCAATGATGATAAAAGTCAAAAGAGTGGTGACAGCAGGGATAAATTCTGACTGACTGGGTACATACATGTAAAAAGTTACCAGGCTGTAGACTTCAGATGAACACTTTCTCACTTTGTTCCATGTATTTATTCTCTTCCTTGAAAATACAGAGGGGTAGCGCATCCCCAAATCCATCACCATAGCTATGCCATGACGCACGTGGACCTTACATTTGGCTCCTGGCATTCTCCAAACATTCATAGCAGTCATTGTCTCTGCCGTTTATCATAAATTGTCTCAAATTTGTGGGGCAATCTGTGAAGCGTTTTTTCTTCAACCAAGTATAACTGACTGAGGCCCTGGGTTATATATTAAGTTTCCCATATGTCTAGTTTGCTTCTGGCATCTCTGCCAGTAATCTCACCAGGTTGGCCAAAATATACCGCATTCGAAACTATATTTTAGTTGAGGCAGATAGGATTTTTAGGTAAAGCAGTGAGGGGAAACAAAGTAAATGCTTTGACAAAGAAACACAGTCAAACTCACCTGAATTTCCTTAAAAACCGTACAGTGATGACCTTACTACAAGGCATTTAATTATTGATGTTTTCTTCATGTTACAAAAGATATCAAAGATATTCCTGAATTTATGTATCATTTCAATTTGATAATGTTTATTTTGGGTAGCAGTAATACTGCAAAAGAGTTGTATGCAAAATAGGACTTTTAGAAGTTAATCATGCTTTTCCCTTAATTTCTAGGATAATTCCTAACATGCTTTAATTTTATAATCACTTCCAAAGAGACCCGTCTGGAAACAGGAAGCCTGGTTTGAGCTGGTGCTGTGGACTGAATTGTGTCCCCTCCAAAATTCTTGTGTTGAAGCCTTGACCCCAATGCAATGGTAACTGGAGGTGGGGCGTTCAGGAGGTGATGAGGCTTAGATGACCCCATGATGGGACTGGTGTTCTTAGCGCTTTCTTGGCCACGTGAGGACACAGTGAGAAGGCAGGTGTCTGCAAGCCAGGTAGAGAGCTCTCACCCAGGATTAAATCTACAGGCAGCTTGATCTTGGACGTCCAGCCTCCAGAACTATGAGAAACAAATTCCTGTTGTTTAAGCTCCCCCAGTCTGTGGAACTTTGTTGTGGCAGCCTGAGCCGACGAAGGGGTATCAATTCTGTCCCATCCGCTACACGTGAGTCAATTAAATGATGCAGATGGAGCCAAATATGTTTCATGATAGAAATGAAATCTTTACTGTCACGAAAAATGCACTTTTGTAACGACAGTCATGTTGTTTATTACTTGCCTTTACGTTGCTCAGAGCACATGCGTATTTGGAGCCCAGGATCCATCCTACATTGAGAATTTACTACCACAAAGACTTAAAAATAAAAATGGGCCAAAAAGAGATTAACAATAGTTTTTCAAGAGACTTTTTAAGAGATTAAGAAATGCCTGATTTAAGTTAACACCTGTCTTTAATATTTTGGTAATATGAAAAATAAAACTATTTTATCGTTTTACACATGCTGATTTTTTCACCAGATTTTCTTAACCTAACACCTAATTCTAATCATCAACTATACATTTGCTTGTATTTGAGCGAAGTTATGTAATATGAAATGTAAGCCAGAAATGCAAACGAAAGAAAATCCAAGCATGCCTAACGACGACTTTTGGAATTTGCACCAAGAAATGGAACATAAAAGTCTAGAGATCTGGTATCTACAACGGATGAAATGAAGTCTTTCTTCTTCTTCCGTTGCATCTTTTAATTAATCTCGGTGTCTGAAGACTTCATTTCTTGTATCTCTTTTCACAAAATAAAGCTTAGCTTTAAGGGGATAAGAAAACATTGATTGATCAATAATAAAAAAATTAAGAGATTGATAGTGCCTTGTCATGACAACACTATTCTAATTATGTAGAATAGTTGGTGAAATATATAACACTTCATTAAAGGCAATTTACTAAACAATTTAACTCTCTTAATACTCTTCATTTATTTAAAAATAATTATTTCAGGGCTTCCCTGGTGGCGCAGTGGTTGAGAGTCCGCCTGCCGATGCAGGGGACACGGGTTCGTGCCCCGGTCCGGGAAGATCCCACATGCCGAGGAGTTGCTGGGCCCGTGAGCCACGGCCGCTGAGCCTGCGCGTCCGGAGCCTGTGCTCCGCAACGGGAGAGGCCACAACAGTGAGAGGCCCACGTACCGCAAAAAAAAAAAAAAGATGTGGTGGATAGATACAATGGAATATTACTCAGCCATAAAAAGAATGTATTAAAGCCATCTGCAGCTACGTGGATGGACCTAGAGATCATCATACAAAGCAAAGTCAGTCAGAAAGAAAAAGACAAATATCATATGGTATCACTTATATGTGGAATCTAAAATATGACACAGATGAACATATCTGCAAAACATAAACAGACTCACAGACATAGAGAACAGACATGTGGTCTCCAAGGTGGGGTGGGGGAGGGATGGAGTGGGAGTTTGGGATTAGCAGATGCCAACTATTATATAGAGAATGGATAAACAACAAGGTCCTACTGTATAGCAGAGGGAACTACATTCAATGTCCTGTGATAAACCATCATGGAAAAGAATATGAGAAAGAATATATATGCATATGTATAACTGAATCACTTCGCTGTAGAGCAGAAATCAATACAACATTCTAAATCAACTATGCTTCAATAAAATAAATTTTGAAAAAAAGAACTCATTCCCCGTGCCATGGTAGATATTCAAAGTTCACATGTCTGTTGATCATGGCCTCTAATGATTCAGAAATCCTTACTGCACTCAAGACAAATGTCCTTAGAAAATTCCTCTCTCCCTCCCTCTGCCCCTTTCTCTCTCCCTCCTTCCCTCCTTCCTTCTTCTGGCAGGTGAGGAAATAATACGGAAGGCAAAGCCAAAATCTACCCCTAAATTCTGATCATCAACAGCACTGGCCTCATTTGTCAACTTTAATGAGATTTCACAATTTTAATGAAACGAATCGATATTAATCTTAAGGAGAAAAAAGAGGCAAACTCAAGAAGTATGTAAGTACACTGTCAATATTATATACATATTTATATTTTTGTCTACTTTGGAGGTAAGTCAGTAGGATGTCACACAGTCCACACACATATATACTTTTTAATCTTTTTTTTTAATTACTTTATTTTTTGGCCACATTGGGTCTTCGTTGCTGCACACAGGCTTTCTCTAGTTGTGGTGAGCGGGGGCTGCCCATCATTGCAGTGCATGGGCTTCTCATTGCGGTGGCTTCTCTTTTGCAGAGCACGGGCTCTAGGCGTGCAGGCTTCATTAGTTGTGGCACCTGGGCTCAGTAGTTGTTGCTCACAGGCTCTGGAGTGTAGGTTCAGTAATTTTGGAGCATAGGCTCTAGGCATGTGGGCTCAGTAGTTGTGGCTCGTGGGCTCAGTAGTTGTGGCGCACGGGCTTACTTGCTCCGCAGTATGTGGGATCTTCCTAGACCAGGGCTCGAACCCGTGTCCCCTGCACTGGCAGGCGGATTCTTAACCACTGTGTCACCAGGGAAGTCCCACACACATATATATATATTTTAAATTACAGGCTATAAAATAAAAAGAATGCTGCTCAAAAAGCTGGAGGGATTTAAAATTTTAACAGGTGTTTTCCCCTTCGTTTCTCCAATTACAGTCTTTTGAGACACAGTCCACACCCATCCTCACGTTCTGGACAGAGGCTTCCAGCTGGGAAGCTGATGCCCACGACCCATTAACAGAAAGACTCAAATGCAAAGTTCAGGTTAAAAAAAGTCTGCCTTTCAAGAGCCCCTGTGTCGCCTTTCTCTTCAAAGAGTAGAGATCCTAGAAGATTTCTTACACACCCTGGGCATTACTGGCACATAGTTATACAGGCAAACATTCCCATCCTTCAGCTAAGAACAGGGCCACGTAGATCCCATGGGTCAATAGTTTACTTTATCGAGATATAATTCACAACCACATAATTCACCCGTACAAACTGTATAATTCAATGGTAAAACACAAGCACTGCAGTAAAGGTTCCTGTAAACATAATTAGAAGAGCACTTTTCAATCACTTTAGTGTTGTCACACTTGTATACCAGCCATGCTAAAATGTCAATGTAAGCAACTATACTCTGATAAAAAAAATTTTTAATTAAAAATTTAAAATTTTTTAAAAATTTAAAAAGAAATGTAAGGTGAAAAGTTCTACTTAAGCCTTGAGTCTGATTTTCACTTACATATTAAAATAACAGATATTAAAAAAAGAGAATTTCCTGAATGGGGTTGTAAAATAGAAGCTCTAAAATGCTTATTTTGCAAAATCTTTAACAAATTAAGTTAATCCAACTGTAACTTATCTAATTTACATGAGTTATATTCAATGGAATATTTTGCCTATATAGGGTTTTTAGCTTTCAAGCTTTCAGAATGTTAAAAAATAATTCTGCATGAACAGTAAATAATGCTTTATTTTGTTTTCATTCCTTTCTCAAGTAGATCCATACTTAAAACCACTCCTCTCTTCCAACGTTCAAGAGTTTTGTTTCAAATCTAATTAAATTCCATTAGTGAGAAAAAACGCTTTTTAAGTTTTAAATGTATGCTTTAGTGCATTTCGTTTTCGATAGTGATCTCTTTACAAACTTGACATTGCACAGTAAATCACTTCTACCACATCATCTTTAACTCATAATTGAAGACATTTCGTTGTTTTCTTGTCTTACGGGCATTTTTTTTCTTTCTTTTATTTTTTTTTTAACGGGCACTTTTAAATTTTGCTTATTCTTAAACTATTGTTTTTCCTTAGAAATAAGTATTCTTGGGGAATTTACTCTAAGAAATCATAATGATTTGAATACTGAAGATAAGCTACGTATATGGGGTTAAACAGAGTATATACTCCATTTAGGAAAAAGAAAGGAGGAAAAACAGGCATTGAAAAGGTTGTATCTATAAGACCACGTCCCTTAGATAGGTACAGAGTATTTTTACTAATTGTGATACCGAAGATCCTTGAGAAGTGAAATTCATGAAGTTATCAAAAAAGACATTACCAAATTTCCTAAAAGGACTTTCTTTGAATGTATAGCTTGTAATGGTTTCTAGTATTGTATTAGGTTGTAGGATAATAAAGATTCTGCCAAAGAAGTAAGGTGGTTCTACAACATGACTTACTACATATGGACATATTTCCAGTGCTATTTACTAAGTACCCTCTTTTCAGGCCTAGAAAGACATTCACTTGTTTCCAAATGTGCTTTCAATCCGATTTATACGAGTATGTAAATGCAGAAATATAAAGTACACCATTCAAAAACTGTTCATATCAGGATATCTGAGAAAAGTTAAGCAAAGCACTATCTTTTAAGGCAGGCTGGCTTCACAAATCGTATTTTCTCACTAATCTCCTTACAAACTAAAAAAGGAAAACTAAAAATTCATTACTGAAAAGTACATGTACCTTTTTCTACATGCAGGTAACCCCTAACCTTCCTAAATGGCCCCCAAATTTCATAATCTTCATCTGAGTGGAAAATTTACTGGGATAGAAAGTGGAGCAGACCAAAGAACTTATGGAAAGATATCTGAAACTCCCGACTGAAAACGGAGATTCCAGAAAAGGAAACCATTCAGCCCAGAGGACGGCCTGGGCCCATGACCTCACGAGCATCCTGGTCTATTCCTCTGCACCTGCCTGTCCCTCAGGCTCCACGGATCAGACCACGAATGACCCTCAGGCGGCCGCCCACCTGCGCTCTGTCCTCTGGTAGAAGCAAAGAGGGTGGAAACGAAGCTGAGGACCAGGGAGAAGGCCCCCAGGATGTGTCCCAGACCCCGGGTGACGGGCACACAGATGCCACCGGCACCTGAGGCCGGTTGTCAGCCGTGATCTCCACAATCATTTGAATAACAACAGGACGGTACTAATTTGGACAGCGTTACCGGCATGAACTTTTTTTATGCATTTTTTAATTAATTGTTATTGGAGTGTGGTTGCTTTACGACGTTGTGTTAGCCTCCACTGCATACCAAAATGAATCAGCCGCACACAGACATTTATCTCCTCCCATTTGGACTTCCCCCCCATTTAGATTACCACCGTGCATTAGGTACAGTTCCCTGTGCTACACAGTGTATTCCCATCGGCTGTCTATTTTATGCATAGTATCAATAACGTATATGGGTCAATCCGAGTCTCCCAATTCCTCCCACCCACCCCTTTCCCCCTTGGTGTCCATACATTTGTTGTCTACGCCTGTGTCTCTATTCCTGCCCTGCAAATAAGATCATCTGTACCATTTTTCTATGTTCCACATATATGTGTTACTGTACGATAGTTGCTTTTCTCTTTCTGACTTATTTCACTCTGTAAAACAGTCTCTAGGTCCATCCACGTCTCTACAACCGGCATGAAACTTAATTGGAATTTCAAAATATCTTAGTTCTCTAAAAGCAGAACTGTTCTTATTAACGTATAAGCCTGTGGTCAACTTCCCTGTCTTGAATTTTTAACACAGCTAAGAGGTACCTCACGTGGGCAACCAGGCCACTGCCTAAACCTTGTCTCATTTAGTCCCTTTAACAATTCTGTGAGGTGGACATTGCCATCGTCTCTGCAGATGGAAATCACTGAGGCCACAGAGTGAAGAACTGAAAGTGGTAGATGAGGTTTTGAATGCACAAGAGTTGGCTCCAACTTCTATACTCTCCCAAACTTCTGCCCTACCTCAAGAAAAATGTCCGCAGTCTCAAGATAATTTAGAAGTCAGCTTAAATCAGCAGACTTCTCCAGTTGAAAGAAAAATCACATGATCTGAGAAAGTGTTTGTATTTTGTCACAGTCTTACACACACACACACACACACACACACACACACACACACACACACAGAGAGCCCTGTAGTTCGCCCTATGGGTGAAGAAAAGGCCTGCCTAAGAATTTTCTCTGGCCCAACTTAAATGAAAACTGTAACTGTAAACCTTTTTCTACTGTTTTTCTGCTCCTAAAGGCGTATGGCCTGGTAGATGGTTCTTCTGTTTTGAGGGAAAGTACAATGAATCCTATCTTTTGTGCCAAGGATGTTGGAGCCCAGAGCCTGGAGATTAGAAGTTAAATTTCTCTACACAAGATGCCTGGACGGAAGAAGTGAGGACCAGAAATCCAGGCACCCACGACCAGATATTCAGAGCAACAGATAATCGGAGAATAAGGACTCAAACCCTAACCTCCAAAATACTGAGAACCGTGGTGAACTTCCCACAATAAACAGGATGGGGCATGTTTGGGTGTTAAGAGAATGTGGTCCCAGATGTCTGGAGAACTTGGTGGGTAGGTAGGAGCTTCCTGACAGAAGCAGGGGCAGGGGAGGGAAGGAGGAATGAAGGAAAGAAAAAGACACACACTGATCTAGAGGGTTTTTCCCTTGGTGACCAAGTTAAGGGACAGAAAGGTTTCTGGGGTGATGCGTGCATTTTTGAATTTAAAGTGACCTTCTGAACTGAGTAATCGTACGTCTCCGATCAAAGACCGTGCAATATTAGAACCCATCTAGTTCAACCCTCCATTCTATAAAAGAGGAGTGATTTCCAAAGAAGTAAACCCCTGCCAATGTCTTACAGCTTTTCACCAACAGTTCTCCTGCACCCTAGTCCAAAGGTGCTTCTCTTTTCACGACTTATTTCTGGGAGCTTTTCATAAAAAAATTTAACTTAGGAAAAACATTCTCAACCTACTTATAAGTGTATATTTACATATATATATATATATATATATATATAACATATATATACAAGTATATATATAACATATGTATATATAACATAAACCTGTTAGGAAACTCTTTTATTAAAGGAAATACAGATAACTATCTCTACTGATTTGAGTTTCCATCGTTAATATTTCTAATTTTTCTCTGATATGTAAGTTGTCACCTCAAAATTCTTCCCTCCTGAGCAACTCTCTTCACACACACACACACACACACGTCTTCACAGTCTTGGCACAGTGATGATTAGAGCTGCCGATCAATGGAACAAGCTGCTAACTGTGCTAATAACAGGTATGCAGACAACAGCAATGAACGCGGCCCAGACCCAGCCCTCAAGGGGCTTCAGCTTAGTGGAAAACCAAAAAAATGAAAATCAGCTTAATGAGGGCTATTTAAAAATATACAGTAAGGAGTCCACAGGGTTGTACCCATGTCACAAGGATTCATCCTTTCAAGGGGGAATGGCATGCATGTGTGTGTTTCTGGTTCCTGGTTCAGTTCTTATGTAAAGTATGTACTCAGTTAAACACTGTTCACTGGTGCTGAATTTTGAAAAGGACTCTTCTGTTTCACCTCCAATCTGGAAAATGCATTCATTTATCCATTCGATACCTAACACATCCAAGTAATATTGTAGGTGCTTAAGACTACAACACTGAAGAAAATGTACCCAGGTCTGTTCTTCTGGAAATGTCAGTGTACTAGAAATATTAAAAAGTAGCATATGACAACACATGGTGTGGGGAGCGTCACTGTGACAGCAAGTGGAAGGGCAGAGGCCGGCGTGAGGAAACGGCATGAACCTCAAAAGGTTGTCCATAAAGTAGGGCACGGATGACCAGGGCTCATGTTAACATGCAGAGGTCTGGGGGCTGAGCCAGGTCACACGCAGAGGTGGAGGGAATATCCCCAGGAGAAGATGACGGGGGAGAGGGTTTGAGCATCCTCGTGGAGTGATGTTGGGGAAAAGATGCTGGAGAAAGGGGAGCCATGGGAAGAGAGAGAGGACGAGCCGGATGGATGGGTGAGACAGCATCACCGCCACTGTGGTGGTGAGGGGACCCCAGGCCACTGCAACCACCCTGACCACGTTCAAGTCCACGCCTTCCCCTGCTGGCCACTCTGCGGCTTCCTAGGTGCCCTGCACACCCACTGTCTCTTCACACGGAAGCGGGCGATTCTTTTAAACACAAATCAGATCATTTTATTCCCCTGAAAACCCGCCAGTGGTTTCTCACCGCTCTTAGGAGATCATCCAAACTCCTTATCCTGGCCCGCGAGGCTGTCCTCCACGACGGGACCCCTGTGCAACCTCCCAGCTGGGTCTCCTGGTCCCTCACCGGGTCCCCTGCAGCCACAAAGGCTGCCCTGTGGCCCCTCCGTTAAAGGCCGGGTGGGTCCTGACTCAGGCCCTTCACGCTTCCCGCTCTCCCTGCCTGGCAATGCTCACCTGTGGTTTTGGTACTGCTTTTCATCGCTCCGGTCTCCAGGCAAATGGGACGTCCTCCCCACCCTGCAAGTCCAAACACACCCTCCTTCCTCCCCTCTCTGTTCCCTTCATCTTGCTTTACTTCATCCAGAGCAGCTGCCACTCTCTAAAGATGTACTTTTCCTACTTTCTCCCTTGTGTGCGTGTGTTGTGGAGGCAGTATTTTTTTTTTTTTTTGCGGTACGTGGGCCTCTCACTGTTGTGGCCTCTCCCGTTGCGGAGCAACAGGCTCCGGACGCGCAGGCTCAGCGGCCATGGCTCACGGGCCCAGCCGCTCCGCGGCACGTGGGATCTTCCTGAACCGGGGCACGAACCCGTGTCCCCTGCAACGGCAGGCGGACTCTCAACCACTGCGCCACCAGGGAAGCCCTGAGGCAGTATTTTTGTTGATTGTCTTTCTCTTGCACCAGAAGGAACCTCTAGAAGGCATTCTGCCCGTGTTACTCACCTTTCCATCCCAAAGGCCAAGAACAATACCTGGCACATCGTAGACACTCAAAAGACACTTGTTTAAGAGTTAAAGATATTAAAGATTGAGTGATAGGAGCTAAGACAGGAATAAGCCCACCGGAGGACAACTTAAAAGGAGGGGTCAGGCAGATGGAAAAGCGTGCTAAAGCAGTGACATATAAGATGAAACCTGAAGGTGTGGGAGGATAAATTAGGAGTTTGGGATGAACGTATACACACTACTCTATATAAAATAGATGAACAGGGTTTCCCTGGTGGCGCAGTGGTTGAGAGTCTGCCCGCCGATACAGGGGACACGGGTTCGTGCCCCGGTCCGGGAGGATCCCACATGCCGCGGAGCGGCTTGGCCCTTGAGCCATGGCCGCTGAGCCTGCATGTCCGGAGCCTGTGCTCCGCAACGGGAGAGGCTGTGACAATGAGAGGCCCGCATACCGCAAAAAAAAAAGGTGGGGGGGTGGCTAAGAGACCAATGCATCGTTATTATAAGAGATATGGCTTAGTTACAGAATCATACAACACCAACGTTAAAGGAGTCTTCTTAAGCCATCTATTCATTCTTCAATCCCCGGTCATCCTCAGACATCTACTGAGCACCTACTACGTACCAAGCAGGAAACTGATGATACAGTTAACACTGTGTTGATACTTTATTCTCCTTGGAAATTGCTACAGATGGTTACCTCCACTTTCCACTCTGAGAATAAATGTTACAAGCAGCCTTCTGGAAACAGTGCCCTTGGATCTCTAATGTAATGAGGGGTCCTGAGGTGAGGAATGTCAGGCCCTTCAGGAGCACGTGGAACCTGCGGGAAGGAGATTCTGGGGCAGGTAGAGGCTTGCAGGCCCCTCCAGCCCTGCCACGGAGGCAAATACCACCAGCTGAAATTAAACAGGTACATAAACAAGAAACTGGAGAGAATGTTCTCTAACACCATACATGGAAATAAACTCAAAATGGATTAAAGACCTAAATATAAGGCCGGATACTCTAAAACTCTCAGAGGAAAACAAAGAAGAACACTCCTTGACATAAATCATAGCAAGATCTTTTTGGACCCGCCTTCGAGTGTAATGAAAATAAAAAGAAAACAAAACAAAACAAACAAAAAACCCCAAGACAATGAAAATGTCTCGTAATTGAAACAACCTCCTGCAAATGGAGAATCCATTCTAACGACCCCCAGCACCTAGCTGTCAAAAAGAGTTTAGGAGATATGGGCATATATGTATTCGTAGAGCTGATTCCCTTTGTTATAAAGCAAAAACTAACACACCACTGTAAAGCAATTATACCCCAATAAAGATGCTAAAAAAAAAGTTTACTACCAAAGTTGGAATTAATACACAAAGACAAGTTTCCCAGGGTGCAGATAGAGATTTGTTCACATTATGTCTTAATACAAACCTCTCTTGTAGGTGGATTTTAGGCTTTCAAGGTGATCACCTGAAGGTATCCCTGTCCTTTTTCCATTGGGACTTCCTGGGATGATAGGAATGTTTTCACAGCCCAGTACCACTAGCCATACGTGGTGACCGACTTCCAAGTGACTACAGCAACTGAGAAAATGAATTTTTAATTTAAGCTTAGTTAGCTTTAATTCATTTAAATGTACACAGTTACATGTAGCTAGTGGCTACCGTGCTCATCAGCACCATCAGGCCACAGCTGTGGTCCTAACACTGGTTAATAGAGGCTGATGTGTGAGAAATGATATCACTGCCTTTGCTTCCACCAGCACTGAAACGAGAATTTCCCCCAACCCAGAATGACAGTTAAACTAGTATAGTCTTTGGTTAAATTAATTATTTTTTATTGACGTATAGTTGATTTACAATATGTTAGTTTCAGGTGTACAGCAAAGTGGTTCAGTTATATATATATATATATATATAATATATTAAATGAATACATATATATATATATATATATATATATATAATATATATATTCTTTTCCGGATTCTTTTCCCATATAGGTTATTACAAGATATTGAGTAGACTGCCCTGTGCTATACAGTAGGTCCTCGCTGTTTACCTATTTTAAATACAGTTGTGTGTATATGTTACTCCCAAATTCTTCTTTCTAAAGGGTTAGGTAATCAGCACTATTCCTGAAGTCCCCTTATTCTACTCATAAATGTATTAGCTGTTTGACTGTCCATAACTCATCATTTCTCTGGACCTCAGCTGCCTTATGAGTAAAATAAATGACTGGAACCAGGAAGCCATTTGCTACCTGACAGGCTTTTCCATATGAAATATATATGATTTTAATCAGTACATTTCACACTTTGAAAGAGCTATTCTTTGCAGGTAATTAATATGCCTAAAACGTCATCGGCCTGAAGATGCGTCATTGATTTAATAACAGCTCTGAAGGAAAAAGCAAACGTTAAACGTATTCCAAGGTCTACTACAACTTCAGCAATAGAAATTTGTAAACAATGTGCATCTTGGGGTCAAGGACCTACAAATATTCAATACAGATATAATAAATTATTATAACACATCAGCAGTTTTCATTTTCTTAAGTTAATCAGATAGTACTTGTTTTTTTAACATCTTTATTGGAGTATAATCGCTTTACAATGGTGTGTTAGTTTCTGCTGTATAACAAAGTGAATCAGCTATACGTATACATATATCCCCATATCCCCTCCCTCTTGCATCTCCCTCCCTCCCACCCTCCCTATCCCACCCCTTTAGGTGGTCACAAAGCACCGAGGTGATCTCCCTGTGCTATGCAGCTGCTTCCTACTAGCTATCTATTTTACGTTTGGTAGTGTATATATGTCCATGTCACTCTCTCACTTCGTCCCAGCTTCCCCTTCCCCTTCCCCGTGTCCTCAACTCCATTCTCTCGTAGGTCTGCGTCTTTATTACCATCCTGCCCCTAGGCTCGCTCTTCATAACCTTTTTTTTTTTTTTTTTTAGATTCCATATATACGTGTTAGCATACAGTATTTGTTTTTCTCTTTCTGACTTACTTCACTCTGTATGGCAGACTCTAGGTCCATCCACCACACTACAAATAACTCAATTTCGTTTCTTTTTATGGCTGAGTAATATTCCATTGTACATATGTACCGCATCTTCTTTATCCATTCATCAGTCAATAGACACTTAGCTTGCTTCCATGTTCTGGCTATTGTAAATAGTGCTGCAATGAACATTGGGGTGCATGTGTCTTTTTGAATTATGGTTTTCTCGGGGTATATGCCCAGTAGTGGGACTGCCGGGTCACATGGTAGTTCTATTTTTAGTTTTCTAAGGAACCTCTATACTGTTCTCCGAATTGATACAGATAGTACTCTTATAATAAAAAAAAAAGTACAGAAATACCATATTAAACCCAGGCCAATAACATCCAGCAAAAGCAACAAATAACATACACAATAAACATATAAAAAGAGTAACTGGAAATTCCCTGGCTGTCCAGTGGTTAGGACTCTGAGCTTCCACTGCAGGGGGCCCCGGGTTCGATCCCTGGTCCGGGAACTAAGATCCTGCAAGCCACGAGGCACGGCCAAAAAAATAAAAATAAAATAAAAAGAGTAATGTCTCCCATAGCACGGTCTACCCATTTTATTTTTCTTAATCATGACTTAAGTTAAAGTTAGTCCACAAGAGTGGCATCTGTTAGCGATGAAGTGTCAAACTGAGCTTTGAATTTCCTAGCTTTTTACATATAAAAGCCTCTAAGAGTGGCTTAAGGGTGGTAGTAATATTGTACATTAGACGTGAATTCCAGGCCATTGTTACCTGCTTTCAGATTGTAAAACCTGTGTTTAAAGCATCCCAAAATATATTTATTCTGTTGGTCTTTGAAGTAATTATTTTGGCTGAAAGAATTCCAGAGTAATTTATTTCTTCCTTATATAAAATTTAAATTTATGAGAAAAATGAACACATATTCATAGTCAGGTATAATTATTAATTCATTATGTCTGCATCTCACATTCTCCTACAATTATAGTAAACTATTAAAATGTTTTTTAATAGTTTACTATAATTATATATCAGCTGGTTATATACCAGCTAGACGTACATGAAGATTATTTCAAATCTATGGATCAAACTCAATGCTCTGTAAGCCTTAAAAAATAAAAAAACTATCTCAAAAACAATAAAGAGAAAATAAGCAAGCTATTCAATTTTATTCAGTGAATAGACTTGGAAAATCAGGACTGGAAGTGGTTACTACTTATTTTTAAATACTTTTAATTACTAGCACTAAAGAGAAATGCTGCAGAAAGCAATTTGTAAATAAACAAAGAAGGAGTTTCAAAGAAAACTCAGAAGCCATTTTCTTCAAGCCACCTTTTTAAATGAACTATCAAGGCAAAGACTCCTTTTTCGAATTCCATTCAGTGACATTAGAAGGACCGATGATTGCTAGTAGTGCCTTTAAAATAACCTGTAAAATTCTCATAAAGGGGCCATACGACACATAAGCCCACCTTCCAAGAGACACAGCATCTAATCGGCCAGCAAATATTTGTTCATCATTTACTAATACATGCAAGGAATAGGGGGCAAAGAGGTTAAAAAAAAAAATCAGTTCCTGCAAAATTCTGCAGCTCATGGTCTGGAGAACATACAAGACAGAAAGGCAGCAAACACGGATGGAGGCGCGGATAGAGAGGCCAACGGGAAGACAGGTGGCTGTGTGGTGAGGCTGAGGGAAGATGAAAGATGGACAGTGTGGAGCTGCCGATGCCTATTCCTAGGAGGAAATGTCGCCCCCCTGCCCGTACCCCCTGCCCCACTACATCAGTGGAAATATTCTTCTTTCAAGGCTCTGCTTAATGAGCAGCCCCAGCCAAGCATCCTGGTCTAAAAGGCACAGAGGAGGCACTCAATAAACATGGACCAAATGAATAGCCCTTTTTTGGTCTCTGCAAAGCTGGGTCATGTAAAAGTTTAAAACTTCATTACGTGCAGTCAAGTGTCCATTCAGGGGCAGCTGAACGGTCTTACCCTACAATCTGCATTCTTGAAATCGGGCCCTCTTTTTCTGTGTAAACTCATTACCTTGTCCATCAATCATTTACAGAGTGCTTGGGATACACAGAGCATCCTTTAGTTGCTGGTGTACTGACACGAGAAAAACACCTGCTCTTAAGTCCCAGTGGGAATAAAAACGTTTTCAGACAAATGTTGTCTAAAATAACAACAAAAATATCAGACAGTGATGTGTGCTACACAGAGAATTAAAATGGTGTGATGTGACAGAGACAGGGTGGGTCCTCTGGTGGCCTCAGGTGTCTTAGTTCTGACATCCCCAGAAGTAGACCTTGGGACAAGGATTCAGGTGCAAAACGTTTATTCGAAATGTGGAAGAAACATCAGTGGGGGTGGGGGACTGAGACCAGGAGATCGAGTAGCCAGTAGAAGCTTCTTTATCAGGACAGTCACTGCCATGAGCGGCATCACTTAATCCCTGGTGTTAATTTTCTGGGCAAACCCTGGGGCCCTATGGACATACACATGCTTCCGAGTTTCCCAATTCTGAGGGGTGGGGAGCTGAGGTATTTATACACCAAGTCCTATCAGTCATTGGTTGAGAGCCGATGGGGAGAAAGTATCAATTCCCTGGCACTTCTGTCCTTCTGGGCCATAAGGGAGGCTCAAGTGAGGTGTAGATGCCACAGGTCTGCCAGGATGTAGCAGGTAGGGTGCAGGGCTGTGCCTGCGGGGGGCCTCCTGGACCAGGAGACAGGTGCACGGGGGTCTAGATGGAGGGAAGGATCCAGGGTAAAAGACTCCCCGACGGAAGGAACTGCTAGTACAGGATCAAGCTTGGAGTGCTCATCCAAGGTCACCCAGATAGAATGTCTGGAGCAAAGTGGATGACAATATCACATCAGACCACAGAGGGCTCTGGACGCCAGAGTAAGTGCCTGGGAGACACCAGGGGGAAATACAGGCTCGACAGGATCTTACGTGCATTTTCTTCTTGTTTTTTTACGTGTGTGTGTGTGTGTGTGTGTGTGTGTGTAGGACATTTTTGGTTATCTATTTCATATATAGTAGTGTGTATATGTCAATCTCAAACTCCTAATTTACCCCCCTCGCCCCGCCTTCCCCTTTGGTAGCCATAAGTTTGTTCTCTAAGTCTGTGAGTCTATTCTTTTTTTTGTAAATAAGTTCATTTGTATCGTGATTTTAGATTCCACGTATAAGTGATATCATACGGTATTTGTCTGACTTACTTCACTTAGTATGATAATCTCAAGGTCCATCGATGTTGCTGCAAATGGCATTATTTCATTCTTTTTTCTGGCTGAGTAATATTCCACTGTGTGTGTGTGTGTGTGTGCGCACGCGCGCGCACACACACACTTTCAATTTTCAAAAGATGACTGGTGCAAATGAGTAGCGGAGTCCTGAGTGGAAGCAGGAAAGTCAGGACGCTGCTACCGAGGCGGACTCATGGCGGGGTGAAGGCAGGAGCGGCCAGACCAAAAACCTTGCGTGTGTTCTTCTTTAGGGATTCTGTGTCCAGGAGTGTCAGTGCGGCCTTTTACTAAGAAGGAAGAAGACTAGAGGCGGAGTATATTTGAGGAAAGAAATGAAATGGTTGTTTCAGTCAAGTTAAAGTTAAGATGCCTACAAGATATTTGCACATGGAGAAAAAAGACAAGTTTGAAATCAGAGAAGCATCAGAACTAGAGATCAGTATTAAGAGTCACCTACACGCATACTGCATTTGAAGTCAAGAGATTAGATAAAGAAGAAATGGGTTCCAAAGACAGACTGTTATCTTGCAAATAATAGTTTCATGTCAGTAATCTTTTACTGTATCCGTAAAACGTACCTCAGTAATCACAGGTGAGTCATTCATTATTTATTGAATATACAATTCCCCTGAAACTATCACAACACTGTAAATCAACTACATACCTCAATAAAAATTACTTATTGAATATAAAAGAGACACGTGGCGTTACTCTGAGAACTGTAGGAAATTAAAAATATATCATATATTAATCCTCATTTTTAAGATCTAAGGTCTACAAACCCTTCAAGATTAAAGATTGACCACAGTAATTGTCCCAAGAGATAGAGAAAAAGGACCATGGAAACTCAAGAGAGAGAGATTACTTCCACCTGGCAAAATCATAAAAGGCTTTGAGTGGAAAGTAGCATTTAAGCTGGGGCTTAAAGCCTTTTCAAATTTGTAGAACTTGCCCTGTAAACACTTAGAAAGTGGATGCATTTCAAGAGTTAGAGATTTAAAGAACAAAATCACAGAGACGGGACATTGGAGGGAGCATAATTCTGGAGTTCATTAAGTAGCTCAATTTGCAAGATGATAAAATATATGAATGGGATATAGGTGGTGAATATTTCTAGAATACAGAGTTATTAAATTCATTTCTCAAATATTCCATGTAAGTAAATAATTCACTTTCCACGGTGTTAAATATCTATTTGGTCGGGTTTAAGAAAAAAATTTTAAAAGACATAATTTCATTTCACCTCCATTTTATAGAACATTATTTTCCACCATACGCAGCTACTATGAACAATCATTATGCACTCAGAAATTTGGTTCTCACTTTCATTGCCCATTTCGGTTATACTGTTCCCACATTGTAGATCATTTCCCATCTATCTGTCTATCTGATTTTATGTTTAAAGATTGAAAATTTGTGCATTAAAATTGGATCTGTAAGGTGGGATTACTAATTACTGGTCAGTAGAAAGGGAAAAAGGAAAAGACCTGGGCTGGGTAAAAAGAAGATGGAAAAGGTGCAGAACAGTGAAGTGCAGGGGACACGCCCCAGTGACTGATCGAGGGGACAGGATGTGTGGACCACAGAGAGGGTGTCACCAGTTCCACACCCTGCACTCGTCTCTAGACAGCCTTCATTTTAGACCCACCAGTTCAGCTCCTTTTTGCCATTCTTTAGGAGACCACGAGAAACATCCTTTTATGGTGGCATTTGAAGACTTCTTAGTTCACAGTTCCCCCAAAACAAAAATGTAGCCATAAAGGACTTTCTGAAAAACACTGCACATGAGAGATTGCACATTTTCTCATATTGTTTGTTGTAAGAATAAAGTTTATCATCACTGAAGGACCAAGTGTTTATCTCTATGGTGGGTCTCAAGAAGACTGTCATGCTAACAATACGTGACTGCACGTACAGGAAAGTGAAACCAAGTTACAAATTAGAAAACACAACAGGCAAAGAAGTGATAAACTCAAAGAATATGCCTGACCTCTTTCCAAAAGAAAGGTGAGTAGAAACAATTGCAATAAGTGAATCCGTGAGGGGCACCTCAGGAGGATAGGCTGGAAGCAAGTGACAAAGGAGCAGTGACCCCCCTGCATGGACTGGGCCTTAAGACTCAGTAACTTAGAAACCCTTAGTTAAAAAAATGTGCAAAATGACAACTACCAAGAAGACACCACATACAAATCAGTCGACGCTTATAGAAAATGACTGAATAATACTATTACTATGTAAATAACATGTTCATCCAACATTTAAATACCTGTGTACTTTCAAAGAAAATTTAACATCATCTGCTCGACCCAGAAATTATGAAAATATAATATATTCTATGTCCTGAGCTATCTAGGTAAGATACCAGTTGGGGAGGAAAGAGGAAAAAAAGGAAAGAAAGAGGAGAAAAAGTAAATCTATCTTATAAAAATAATTTTTATAGTTCATAAAATCAATTTTTCATAGTAAAACAGGGCAATAAAATATAGAACTACTCTCCAGTTAAAAAACAAACCTAATTTTGCCCCCCAGCACATGCACATGTAATTTCTATTCTTCTACCCTTCCGGAAAGCATCAAAATACAACACAATGACCCAAAGGGACAAAATCTTTCTTCCTCCCCCTCCTCCTTCAGTGAATGATTTATTGTTCAACAAGGGTTAACTCAGGTCAGCTTAAGGGAAAAAAAAGAAAGAAAGAAAAAAGAGGGAGCTGGTACTCACAGACTTTACAGAATGAAAAATATTCCCTGGTTATTTACCCTTCAGCGGGATACAAGGCACAGTTGATAACATTTTTAAATACTTGGGTTCACATCAAGTTACCTCTCCTACTTTCAAATGGTCCTTTCAAGATATCTGTGTTGACAGGCCCGAACTTGCAGCGCCCTGCCCAGAAGGCCCACCCAAGTAGAATGTTGAAAAAATCCTCGCTCACAGATGGTAATATACCAGATGCTGGAAAACACCAAGTGGGTTGCCATTTGAGTTTGGGTCTAAACTAAATGAGCTGGGTTACTAACTGGGTTAATTTGTCATTAGACTCACCTTTCTAACCTCCAAAGAGCACATTTCCATTGTGACCTGGCCTGCATGACTTTGTTGGGAGTGACGGGTAACTCACATACACTGTATGCAGGCATCTCTTAAAATGTCAAGCAATTATCTTGCTTAACAACAAAGGAAAAAATTCTCTATAGTTCACCCTTATTGCTATACGACTTTTCCAGACAGCCTCATAGAAAAAGAATTTCGGGCACTGGGGAAAAGCGTGTGCAAAATCGTGCAAACATCAAACTGTGGGGAATGGTAAGGACTGCAGAAAAGCTGAGACTTAAGACATCAGAGGTGGATGGCTGAGGGCAATAAGGAGTTTGAGCTGGATCCATGGAGGATTTGTAAACTAGGAAATCCTGTTTCTAGATTTTTGAAAGTCAATAACGTACAGAACAATTTGTTTACATGATCTGAAAAGACACTTTCTTCAAATAAGGCATTACCACGAGTCACATAATTGTAAACAAAAATGAAATCCCATCATAAAGCTGAGACTACTTGTAATAAGGCCAAAATGAAGAATCTAGGTTTACGTGTTTATTACACGTGAAATTCAGCCTGGCTTCTTTCCCTTTCCCACATCGGTGGGAAATTATCATCAGTGCTAATTTCCCTGCCCTGTAATCCCACAGTGTATTTTCATTTCTTTCCCTGCTACCTACCAACTGGGGAGAGAGAGAGCCTGCAAAATGTGGAATGCAGCCAAGTCGATTTGAACAGACAAAACTGACAAGAACTGTGAAAACAAAGGATGTGACAGCCTCAGAATTCTGACCTTTAGAACAGGAAACCCAAGGTACGACTCAGCTCCCCAACCTGCATGCTTTCTTTTGTATCGGGGTAACACGGCACAGATTTCCTGTTATTAAAGCATTTGTGGATTACCTTCCCAAGGGTCACGAGAGCTTGTGAACAGATAAGTGCATGCAGACAATGAGATGACCGATAACAGGGCCCGTCAGCTAGGGGACAGGAGTATCATATTTCTACTGAGAAGAGCACTTAAATCACAGGCAAAGGTCCGTGAAGCGGGGATCACGTTCACCTCTGTGGTCAGTGCATGTGCTCAGGGACACGTGACGATCGCAGGGTTGGCTTGCTCGGGGAAGGGCAGGAGGGATCACCTTTCCTCACTATCCAGGAAAAAACACCCAAGGTAATCTGGAAGCACCTCACACCTCGTGTGTGGATCGCAGCTGGGACAGGAAGGCCAGGGCAGTGGACAGAGGCAAGCTGTCGGCACTGGCCCCGACTCCCCAGAAGACTCACGTCCCAGGAGACTCCAGACCACCCAGACGTGCGCTATGCTAACCGTCATCTTAAACTGAAGTGGAGATATTTATTCAGAATTATGGTTTATACTTATCTTTGTGTGGATTTTAAACCACATTTATAGGAGGTTTTTTTTTTTTAATCTACGTCTGTTGAACAGAAAAGTCTCAGGTAGTACCGTCTGCTTTACTTTTATTTTAGAATCTTCTTTCCTTTGAAAATTGTTCCATACATTCTTCCTAAAAATTATATTATGGCGACACTGAGAAGGCACACAATACCTGGCCAGGACATTTATAGGATATGAGTTGGCTTTAAAATAGCTCCAAGTTTTAGAAAACATAAATAAAAGGAGTGAGGGGGGCTTTTTCCTTACCAATGTAAGGTTAATTTAATCTATCTATTATTAGGAACTTTTAATACGTCAAAGACTCTGTTTTGATCAGGAGTCTGACTGTGTCCGTTTCCTCCTCACGTTTCCTGCAGTTTACATTTCTAAGGGCAACACTGCAAAAACTTTTAAGAATGAAGGCACTTAGGTTTAGCTTTCAGAAATCCAGGAAGGTATAATATTTACTCTCTCTGGTTAAAGGAAGTAAACCCAGAAATGCCACCCTGTATTTGTGCTCAAAGAGGGAACAAAAAAAAGTGCAGAGAGAGAGTTAATATTTAATCGCGAGCATCATGGCGGGGCCAGACAGGCCTGTTGAGAATCCGACCGAAAGGCCTCAGGTTCCAGAACTTCTCAGAGTCTGAGCTGCCTCACCTCAACCAGCAAAGTCAGCTAACGCACAGGTTTGCTTAAAGACCCACAGCAAAGAAAGCTAAGGAACTCCTGGCCACGGCAGACATTAGTAGGCTTTCGCTGCACAACCTTCCCATAAAGGAAATGCTGCTCACCTGTTTCATGCACATTCAAACTCCCTACAGCAGGTTCTCACTACTTGTGGACTCCACATTTGCGAAGTCCAAGCAGGCGGTCCTGCTGGTTTCAGTCCCTTCCTGCGAACGAGTTTCCTTTCCACAGCGTATTTAGCACTACGCGTTCCTCGTTTTTGTGTTTTTGGGGAGAGTTCACTGTTTTCAACGGCCCCAAGCTGGTACTGATGCGCTGGCTTGCATCCCTGCGATGCCCATTATGGGTGTGAGATAAGCTTTGTTCAGACACGAGTTATATGCCACTGGCCGTGAGTTCAGTCGTCCTGAATCAACAATACAGATCAAATAAGGTGTCTTTAAACAGAAACACACGTAAAACCGGGTATATGAGGTGATGGGCTGAAGGAAATGTGACCAGAGGCTCACGGGAACCTGATCCTACGTTTCCTGTAGGGGCGATGGTTTGGTATTCACTAATGCACGTTTGCAATGACTTCACACAACATAACTACCACGGATGACGAGAACTGACGGTATGTATACGCTAGATCTCATGTTAAGCAACAGCAGTGCACAATTAAAGAACACAGCCCCTCGCTCTCAAGGAAATTAAAATGTCAAGTACACACTTCGTAAAACATTAAAATACAAACAAAATTTGTGTCATTCTTTTTCAAATTATGTAAAATACACAAACATCCTGTCATTGGAGGTTAATATTAAAATAAAAATTACCAGTCTCTGGCTGGAGTCAGGCAACACTCGTTTGCTTGCTATACAATTCCTTAGCACAGCCTGATGTGTCTAGTAGTTAAATCCATCACGTGGCCCATCACCTCCATAGGCTGAGTTTCAAAAAGCATCTTTGTTTTGTTCAGGATGTGAACTGTTTCCCTTGAGGGTATTTCAACTTTGAGCCTTGACTGCATCTCAAGAATTAAGTCAGAATGTGGCCAGTGGAGCCCTTCGAAGACGACTTCCACCCCACTTCAGGTCTTGATACCGAGCAGGACCCCGTGGGGCTCCTGGGCACAAAAGCCTCTCCGTGTCCCCCGTTTTCTTGGTACCAGGAAAGAGGCTTCATTCAGCCTCCAGGACCTTCCCTGAGCTCCAGCGGGCAGGTTCAGAAAGTCGGTAATCAGGGAAGGGAGGGGATGCCGAGACCCTGGGGGCAGGGGTCCCGGTTCCCCCTCCAGGGATGCACAGAACAATATTTTGAGCTGTTCTGCAGATGCTGAGCCGCCCACCAGGTGGGAGAAGTTAACAGGTAACAGAGCATGCTGCCCGCAAGCACACAAACCCCAGACCGGCTGGAACCAGAAGGTTGATGAGGCCGACTCCCACTTACCTCACCACCAACCAATCAGAAGGACGTCCACGAGCTGACCACGCCCTCTTTGAACCGCGATGATAAGCCTCCGCACTACCGCCGCAGGTCCTGACACACGGTTTCGAGGGCAGGAGCCCGCTGCGGCCCCCTCTGCCTGGCAAAGCAATAAAGCTGTTCTTCTCTGCTTCACCCAAAACTCTGTCTCCGAGATTTAGTTCGGGTACAGAGGCCGGATTCGGCATCGGCCTTTCTCTTCCCCACCCGCCCCTTCGACTCATTCCCCTTGGGGAAGGGAAGGCATTAATAGCCTTAAGGGAGCCACTAAGCCACTAAGGGAGGGGAAGGCACTAATACTATGAATTTCCCTCGTAAGTGTCTTACTGTGTCTTTAAAACAAAACCAACAAACAGCTTCCGGCCTCTCTCTGTGACGTACGAAGGCCAGCCCTGAGCCCTTTTGCTCTTTTCTCCTTATTTTATCCTCCGGTGCAGCAAAAGCAAAGAAAGGCAGGGGATGCACTGGCTCTCCTTCCTCACGATGCACCCTTCCCGCCCTGTCCTGGGTCCTCCCTCGGGTGCTGACCTGCAGAGGCCACCAGGCCAGGCGCCCCTGCCCTCCAGCATCTGGCCGGGTTTGGTCAACTAGGCACTGGCCCAAGTTCAGAGGGCAGAAGAAGAAAAGGCTGAGCCCTTTATTTCCTCTCGTCCCTGCCTTGAAGTTCAAGTCCTGGCTGTGCATTTGTTCTCTGATGCGCCAAACCCCTGCCCTCAAATTAGAGGCTCACTACATGTGGTCCAGGCACCCCTTCGTGTCCCCAAGGGCCTTTCAAGGGTCCATGAGCTCAGGATTATTTTCATAATCATATCAACATGCATTCTGCCTTTTTCTCACTCACTCTGTCACGCGTGTGCAATGAACTCTGCCAACGGCAACGGGACCTGATACCACAACCTACTGAGGGCAGACACGGATATGAACACCCAGCTGTCTTCCAACAGGCCAGACGTTAAAGAAATCGGCAAAAACGTGACAGAATTCTAGCACTATCAATAAAATTTTTCTTTGGAAAATGCAATTTTATGATTCATAAAATTACGGTATTTAGGTTAACATAGAATGGGTTTGTTGTTATATTTAAAGTTTCCATCTGTTTCCTGCCAGGATCCTTCCAGCCACAGGGGCATCTCCTTCCAAACCCCTTCCACAAAGGCCCACCTCCCTGACTTGGTAGGTTTAACAGGTCAGGCTGTTTAAGGACCCAGTGATGGATGCAAAAACTCTATTTCGGTCTCAAGTGCAAATCCCATTCTCCAACATCATTTGTCTGAACCCCTGCACTTGGCAGAGTTATTGGATGGGCGCCCAGCCTTCACCAAAGCTGTTATTTGGCCACCACTAGGCTGTCCGCTCTTGGGGCGCAACTTCTGTCAATCAGGGACGATGACGGGGGGTGGGAAAAGGATGTCTTAGGTCCAAAAGCACTTATGAGAGAAGGTTTCAGGAGCTGCTGTCTCAAAGCAGGCGATGAAGCCAGGGGCCCCCCTGAACTTCATTTATCCCTTCAACAAAGTAGTCTGGCTCAATTATAGTAGTTTTGTATACAGTCATAACCATTTTACTTACCAAATGCTTGTAACTAAAAATAAAACCTTTCAAACGCAGAAAGCCTCCGTTCTGGCCTTCAGGAACAGTAAAGGAAGAAAAAAATGGGGGGTTAAATTCCAACATGTCATTCAATGCAGCCAGTCTGGTGGAGCAACAAACCCCAAAGACCATGTGGCCGATGGTCTCCCCAAGAAGAGAGAGAAAAGCAGTGTCTTGAGCCAAAAAGAAACACGGGTAAGGAGCCTGACATGGGTTTAGTACAATCAGCACTGGCAGCTTTGATTCCTGAATAAAAGGAACCCGGTGTTTTATTCATATTTCAAACACAGAAAGAAAGATAAAACGCCACTGTTAAAAAGATCTCTTCAATTAACTGTTCTTTATCTTCTGCGCACAAATTGAAAAGCAAACTGTAAGCTGGAGAACATATTCACTAGAGAGGTGTCAATGCATTAAACTCTTTATTGTAAACATATTCTTATGCATAATGAGAAAAAGAAATTGACCAACACAAAAATAGACCCGGGGTACCAAGATGTAGTCACCGAGAGAGAAATGCAGATGACCACAAATTAAACTTAAAAGAAAGAAAAAAACGTTCAACTTTACCAGTACTAAAATTACGCTACGCAAAATGAGAAATTGCTTTTTAGTGTTTTAAAAGAAGATGGAGCTAAAAAGGATAATCATCCCATCACGGCTTACAGAGAAACCAAAATTTGGGTCAAAATTTTTCAACAGAAAACTGGCTAAAGGAATTATAAAACATGAATTGCAAGGGCCAGATCTCGTGAACAAAATAATGCTGTCAACTAATATTTTATATCCATGGTATTTTATTATTGCGTGAAAAATCATACTATAAAGCAGCTGGATCCTAAGAGTCCATTTTTGTGAAGACAGATCTGTAAATACACACGATAAAAAAATGGAAGGTGACACACCAAAAGTAACTTTAGTAACCAGGTGGCCAATATTCATGAAAGCAAGGAGAAGCAGGTAACATAGCTAAAACGTTCCGGGGAGGCTTCCTGGACCAGGCAATGCAGAACTGCGGGCTATCGTGAAAGCATCTCAGGGAAGAGGGCGGAGCTTGGGAGGAGACAGGACTGCTTCCTCTCCGCAGTGTGATTCCTGGGTAGGACCAACAGCTAAATGCCAGGTGGGGAGCGAAAGAGAAAAGCCTACATTGAAAGATTTGAAATCCGGTCTAAGGAATGTGGATTTTCTCCAAAAGGCAAAAGGGAGACGTGTTAGTAGGCAGATGGACTAGAAACATCGGTGCGAGAAGAACGGAAGGTCAGAGGTCACTGCCCTCACCCAGGATGCTGGGACCTTGTCTGCGACTCAGCCTCAGAAGATGCTGGCTTCTCTCTCAGCCTCTGGATCAATAAAGTCTAGGCCTGCTTTATGAATTAACTGAAGATCTTTTTATATTTAATTTACGTGCCTTTATTCTTTAGGCTTAAAGGTATGCCCAGCCACACACCACAGTCCAACCTATATCACCACTTGAAAGCTATGTTTTTTCTGGTCCAAATATTATCTTAAATTATATTCTACAACATGTGTGTAAACTTGTAATGCTGACATCATGAACAAACTGAATTCAGTAGAAAAATAACTCAGTGAGTCAGACGTAGAAACAAGAAATAACAAGCAAGTTCATCTCTACATGAAAGAAAACCCTATCATCGGCAAGGCCTACTCTCACTCCTGGAATTTCTCTCATAAACCTGAAAAATAAAATTTGGCTCATAAAAAGAGGGCTTGAAAAGATGAGCCTATATAAATCTCCAAGATAAGAAGACACGTTTTTCATTTACATGGGAATGAGGAATTCACTTCAGAATTGTATTATGAGCCACAGAGAATATACAAAGAAAATTTCTTCTTGTGGCATAGTTAGATCATGGCTTGTTTAAATAATATACCTTACAAAAACATAAGATGCTCAACGTTGCTAATTATTAGAGAAACGCAAATCAAAACTACAATGAGATATCACCTCACACCAGTCAGAATGGCCATCATCAAAAAGTCTACAAATAAGAAATGCTGGAGAGGGTGTGGAGAAAAGGGAACCCTCCTACACCGTTGGTGGAAATGTAAACTGGTGAAGCCACTGTGGAACACAGTATGGAGGTTCCTTAAAATACTAAAAATAGAATTTCCATATGATCCAGCAATCCCACTCCTGGGCATATATCCACATATCTGGAGAAAACAATAATCCGAAAGGATACATGCACCTCAGTGTTCACTGCAGCATTATTTATAACAGCCAAGACATGGAAGCAACCTAAATGTCCATCTACAGATGAATACATACAGAAGATGTGGTGTGTGTGTGTGTGTGTGTGTGTGTGTGTGTGTGTGTGTGTGTATTACTCAGGCATAAAAAACAACGAAATAAAGCCATTTGCAGCAACAAGGATGGAACTAAAGATTATCATAATAAGTGCAGTAAGTCAGACAGAGAAAAAGAAATATCATACGATATCACTTATATGTGAAATCTAAAGAAAAACAATCATAGAAATGAACTTATTTACAAAACAGGAACAGACTCACAGACACAGAGAACAAACATGGTTACCAAAGGGGAAAGGGTGGGGAGGGATAAATTGGGAGATTGGGATTGACATGTACACACTACTATATATAAAACAGATAACCAACAAGGACCTCCTGTATAGCACAGGGAACTCTACTCAATATTCTGTAATAACCTATATGGGAAAAGAATCTGAAAAAGAATATATACTTGTATATGTATAACTGGATCACTTTGCTGTACGCATGAAAGTAACACAACATTGTAAACCAACTGTACACCAATAAAAATTAAATTAAAAAACATATTATGACACTGATGTGTCATCAGAAGAAATCAAATTAACATATTCTTCTAAGACATATTACTTCTAAGCACGTCTTATATAATAATTTTGATTCCTAACTTTGATCCTTCCCTACAAACTTCTTAGATATTGCCCTTGTGATAGAAAACTGTCAACCCGATATCAGTTTCACGTTCACTGGACACAGAATAAAGATGGAACTATACCAAGAGGGTTTACAATATATGAAACTGTCAGTGACTTACTGGAAAGAAAGTCTTGGAAACTGGTAAACAGTTGTACCAGTGTCACTGCACAACACTGTACAGCTGTTTACTGATAATCACATAAAAAAAAAAAAAAAAAGGAAGAGCCGAGTTTCTAATTTCCTCATGATATCCGAACCAAGTAACAATAATTCAGGTAGATTCTTCACGGATGAAAGGTTTTTATAATGCTGAACAATGTGAAGTACCAGAAATATATATTTAAAGAATCAAACTACTGGTTGTAGTCAAGGAACTATAAAGGAAACCATCTTATTATTACATAAAATCAATTATTTTCAAACTTGAAAATAGCATTTCCTTCCTAAGTACCTTAGTGCAGTTGAATCTTGAACACAGCGGGGGTTAGGGACCCCAACCATCTGTGAAGTTGAAAATCCACGGATAACTTGCAGTCAGCCCTCCGAATCCACAGTTCTTTCATATCCTAGGTTATTCCGTATCCTCAGATTCAACCAACCTTGGACTGTGAGGTACTGTCTATTTACTATGGAAAAAAAATCCGTGCATAAGTGGACCTGTGCAGTACAAACCTGTGTCGTTCAAGGGTCAACTAACTCCATCTATTTCCAAGTATCCTGAAAAAGTTTAAAAAGTATAGCACTTCATCCAGGGAGATTTAAGCCAGCCTGCTCTAAGATCTGGGGTCATGTCTATACTAGTAGAACACATGCCCTCAATATGGGGTTAGAAAGTGTACATTCAACCCCATAAACAGTTGATTTTATCCATTCACCCCATAAATGTTTAATAATAAAATAAACCCATAAGTGAGAATCAAAAACAAGATGTCTTTTTGGAGACTTCACTGTAGTGGGAGAATGAAAAATAATAATTAAAAAGAAAAATTGCACCTACTATGAGAATAAACCGTACTTAGGTCCACAAAAGCCAAGACTAGAGTCTCTTTTTGTGTACCAGTCTATACCTGCGGCTGACACAGAGGTCCTCAAAGTGTGCTCTAGGAACCTTTGAGGGGTCTGTGAGATCAAAGTGCAGTCATATTTTCCTGATGCACAATATCTCAGCGGACTGAGTACAGAAGCAGATATGAGAATTCGCCTGTCTTCCCGCAAGCCAGACACTAGATTTTTTTTTTTTAAATGTAAAACAACAGCACACTTCCTACTCATTGTGTTTGCTTTGGAAAAACGATGATTTTTTTCATAAAATATGTTCACGTTAACATTTATCACTGTTACTTCTAAATGAATAAGTATGTTGAAGCTTCCTCAGTTGAATTTCGAATATGATGAACATCAATAGATGTAACCCCTTCAAACAAAAGCTCTTTGGCATCTTCAATAGTCTTCACGTGGATACGAGGATCTTAAGACCAAGAAGTCAGAGAACCAATGGTTCATCAGCATCCAGGTGGCGCTCAGTAAGTACCGAATCGTGAACTAAGAGAGAAGGCTGAGCAAGACACAGGGAGAGCTGAACTGGGATCTGAAGGGTGGCACAGATCTATGAGGCGAGCACAAGACAAGAGGGGGTAGAACTCTTCTGTAACAACGTACACAGTTTATAAGTCGTGCTATTTAAAATGTTTTCCAAGCCGTTGAGCAGCTAGTAGACAATGATTAAAAATGAAGTGGTCCCTTACAAATGAGAAACTGGACAGGATGAAGGAGCCACGGCCATGGATGTTTACTGCCTCTCCACAGACTCTATGCTGTAATTCTAGAGAACATCTTGAATTTAAAGCTGGACACGCAACCATCTTTCCTACGACGACTGTGCTGAGGGAAAGA
>NW_006788863.1:1309475-1318805 GCF_000442215.2 Lipotes vexillifer
AAAGAGTGTGGTTTCTTGTTGGTTCTATCGTTTTCAAGGATGTATCAGTTTTTAAATAATGTTATTATGATCTATGTTAATATTATTTCCCTTTAAAAACTAATGTCAAATCCAAAGAAAATATCAAATATGTGTTTGCGCAATAGTGTTTCCTAAAATCACTCACCCTTTGTCCTTTCAGGCCGGTTAGTAATCTCCTTGGGTGTAGAATACACGAGATTCCTCCTCAAAGACAAATGTGGACTTTACTTAAGGGACAAAGTAATACCATCTATTCCTGGAAGGAACACTAGCCATTCTGAACAGAACAAGTTACGATTAAAGTGATAAGGTGACACTGCCTATTTTGTAAGCAGAACCTATTAACAAAGCTAAAAATTGAACAGGAAGAGAGGTGAGTGTGCAAAAAGCAGAAACAAAAAACGTTGTCCTTCTGCATAAATCCCTTCATTCGTTCCAGATGACCTATCAGCTAACAAAGGCAAGCATTACAAAGCCATTTCTAAGATTTTATAAAAGGGGACCAGCTTGTGAAACCGTTCCTACGGATGGTATCAGAAATACACTCCAGCTCCTAGCCCCATTGTCTGCCTGAAGGCCAGAGGGAAAACCCCTGGTTGACCATAAAAGGGCCGCCTGCATGTGCCCAGGGCAGAGTATACAGGATCTTATTTACACGAGTATAAATACATGCCATTCCCGTGTGCTCACTGGTCCTCCTGAGGCATGGCCAGAAGAGGTGCAATGCAAACAGGATTCCAAAAGTCTGTGACGTTTTCCCAACGTCTTATGTACTTTATTTTTCTAGCTTATCTTCTCTCCCGAGAAAAATATCTACAAAGCATAAGATCACTATCATTTAACAGGTGGCAGCTCCAGAAATACTTGAAAATAAGCCTTTAAGATTCCGCAGGAGGAGAGAAAACACACTTCCCATAAATAGGCACTTTTTTCTGGTAACAGTACAGCTGTGTGAAAACTGAGGAATAAAGAAGGTATTTCTGTTCCATCACAATGGGCTATCCATTTATATTTCTAGAAGGCTAAAGTTTGAAAACTTCTGAGAAATATTAAGTGCACACATTACCATGATGTAAACCTGGCAAAAAATACTGGTAACAATAAATTAAAGGCACAGCAGGCACATGAGACTTGGGTGGGTGTGTGTGTGTGTGTGTAACTACAGCACTGTGATCACAGAGCAAACATGTGGATATGACTATGAATAGTTTCCATTTAAAACTCTTAGGAAACTCTGAGATTTCAGTTTAGTAACTTGTGTTAAAGAGACATGGTACAGATCTCAGAGTACCGCTTTCAGCTGGAATTAGTGTCTGATTTAAAGACCCATCACAAGGCTACAGCGAATATTAACAGTATCTCATCTGATCATCTTCGGAGAGAGTGACTTCCCGCTAAAACGTCTGGGCTTGCTGGTCTCACTGTCCAGAGAGACTCAAACTATCTCCGCCAACAACACTTAAAGGCTCCACCGCTTCTAGGCGAGGTTACCCCGTACCAGTGGGTCAGGTGAGGTGTGAGTCTGGCTCAACCCCCAGAGCATCAGCAGTGACTGGGGAAAGGTCCCCTGGGATACAGCTCACCTCACCTCTGAGATGCTCTTGGAGAATGCTTTCCTGATATTGACCTGAAGATCAACCAGTATCACTCCCCATGAACTTCATAAACCTATTTTGATAAGTGCTTGCTGGCCATGAAACTGAGCAGGACCCTGTGGGGCCCTCCTGGGCACAAACCCCCTCCATGTCCCCTGTTTCTTGTTTGTAGAAAAAGGCTTTAGCCTCCTAGACCTTCCTTGAGCTCCAAAGAGCAGACTCAAGCAGTTACTAATTAGGGAAGGGAGGGCATGCAGAAACAAAAGGAAAGCAGTGAAACAAGAAAAGTAATGTTAGCTTAAACAATAGTTGAGTGATCAAACAGAGTCCGAGTTGCTCCCCAAGGGATATACAGAACAATCTGACACATATCTTTGAGTTGTGCTGCAGAAACTAAGACCCCTGCCCAGGTGGTGGACGGTGAGTACATGCTGACAGCAAGCAGGAGGCCCCAGACTGGGTGGAACCAGAAGGCTGATGCTGAAGATTCCGGAAACACCACCCTGTGACCTCCCCACCAGCCAATCAGAGGAAAGGTATGCACCCCGCAGCCCTCACCCCAAATGCTGCCTTTAAAAACCCTTCCCTGAAAGTCATTGGGGAGTTCAGGTATTTTGAGCATGATCTGCCCACTCTCCTTGCTTGGTGCCCTGCAATAAACGCTGTACTTTCCTTGGCCGCAACTGGGTGTCAGTAGCTTGGCTTTGCAGTGAGGTGAGCAAGGGGACCCAGGTTTGGTTTGGTAACAGGAAGAGTGCGGTCCCCAGACCACCAGCACAAGCATCCCTTCAGCTTTTTAGAAACACAGAATCTCAGGCCCCACCCCAAGCCTGCTGAAGCAGAATTTGTGTTTTATCAAGATCCCAGAGGGTTCAAAGGAGCATTCCAGTCTGAGGAGCACTGAGCTGAGCAAATGCATGCATTATTTCTTTACTGTCCTGCTGTGGGGCTGCACTGCATTGTTCCGCTAGCCTCCTGCATCAGGGTCTTTTTCTCCATTCTATCCAACTTGATTTTGGAAACCCCTATGTTCGTTTTCAGCCTCTCTAGCCTGGAAGATGGGCAGAGGAAGTCAAGCGTGTTAACTGCACCAGACATTTTGCTACTTTTCATTACTCTACTCTGGGAGGCAGTTCTTAATTTTAAAATTTTACAAACAGGAGACCTGGGCACTCAGAAAGGTGAGGCAATGAACGGAAGAAGTAACAAGTGGGTAAATCAGGATCCAAGCTCAATTCCAGGCTCCAATGAGTCATACTTCCACCCTTTCCTTCCTCTATGGGCTCTTCTCACCCCAAATGTCCAGGTTTTCCCGAAAACAAGAATGTGTTGATGGAGAGAAAAACCTCCAGGGTATTCAGGGCCCCTAGTGCCTTCTAGACATTGAACAAGTGGAACCACATTATTTCATTCTTTTTTATGGCTGCGTAATATTCCACTGTATACAAGTGCCACATCTTCTTTATCCATGCCTCTGTCGATGGGCATTTGGTTGCTTCCACGTCCCAACTGCTGTAAACAGTACTGCAGTGAACACTGACATACACACACTGCTACGTATAAAACAAATAACTAATAAGGACCTACTGTACAGCACAAGGACTCTGCAATGGCCTATATGGGAAAAGAATCTAAAAAAGAGTGGATCTATGTATACATACAACTGAATCGCTTTGCTGTGCACCTGAAACTAACACAACATTGTAAATCACCGACACTCCAAAAAATTTTTTTTAAAAAGTGGAACCACATGTGAGCAAGTCTGCTCAGCTCTTAACCAAATTTGAGCTCTCGTTCCAACACAGCAGGGTGGCGATTAGGGGCCAGGTGATGCAGTGGTTAAGGGCAGGCACGCTGGGACCAGGCTGCCTTGCTTGGAGCGCGACCCTGGGCAAGTGGGTTACACCCTCCTCAAACTGGGAATCATCCTAGCCATCGCCCCCAGAGGTTTCTGTAAAGATTAAAGGAGTCAAAGTATGTAAATCATGCATTAACACATGGTGTATAGTAAGCACTCGGTAACGGTTAAGTATATTTATTATTAGATGGAATTTATTACAGTACAACCCACCTCTGGTTACAATAAAAACGTCCAGTCTTCCACCTAGTAAGCAGCTGGTAATATTCTTCCAAATCAATATGACGCTGCTTTCTTCTCTTTTGTTGCTCTTAAACTCACACATTACATTGATCGCTTATCTTTATTAAATATGAACAATGAAACCCATCACCAACTTGTATCTTTTACATCCTTTTCACGGTCACAATCAAGCCATGTGTCCGGGGTACCCAGGAGAGCAACTGACAAGCCGCCTGAAGCCTTGAAGACATAAACACGGGCCGCAGACCTACATGCCAGTCTGGCCCATGGGCCAGAGCTTCAAGCTTCCTCCTTAGAACTGACTCCCAGCTCCCGACAATTCTAACAGCCCTAATTTCAGAACAGAGCCAAATCTGAGCCCCGTCCCCCCTTCACTGTGATCTAAGTCACCCTTTTCTAGCCCCCTGCCCTACAGAAGTAACAAGCCCTGCAGAGAGCGCCACCACTCAGCTCAGCCCTCTCCAGCCAGCCCCCACCCCCCCGCTGTCCCCAGGCATCCGGCACAGGCACACTCCCTGCGTCTGCCAGGCCTTTTCGCCGTGCCCTCAGATCCAAGCTCAATGCCACCCTGCGGAGGCCCCCGCGACCTGTTCTCAACTGCAGGAACGTGCCCTGGCCACTCTGCCCATCCTCCAGTACCAGCCACGATCCAGCCCCGGAGCGCCAGCAGCTTCCTTCTGTATGTCCGTGTCACCTTCCCTCAGCACCAGACTGCGAAGTCCACCAGGTCAGAGTGCTACCGACCGGGGTCCTTGGGCTCTTTGTAATCAATAGAAATTGACCAGAGGCCAGCCGAGGAATCCACGCAGGGCTTTATTGGGGCCCCCCGGCTGCAGCAGACGGGAATGAAAACAAGTAACAGGTGCCCTTGCTTGCTCCCCACGGGGGGGGGGAGGGGGGGGCGGGGGGGCAGGCTGGTGGGGGGGGGGGGGGGGGCAGGCTGGTCCCTTATCTGGGATGAGGGTGGAGGCAGATCCGATGGTCTGCCCGCCCCCTGGGTGGTGCTGTGTGCAGGAACCCTGCTCAGGACCTGCTTTTGCTCCTGGGGACCTCAGGAGCAGCAGTTGGCTTGTGGCCTTTCTGTATCTTGTTCATACTCTGCCCCCCTGCTCAGGCCTGCAGTTATTTTTAATCCTTTATAGTTTCTTAGTATCTGTTGCTCCAGGAGATGTCTGTCCAGGTGCCAGCACTGCAGCAAAGGGTCCCAGATCCCAGCCTGTCTCAAGACATTCTGTTCATCACTGTATCACCTGCGTCTAGTATCTTGCTGTCTATGTAATAAATGCTCAGGAAATATGCATTGAAAGAATAAATGAATGGGGGTATCCTTTTCCCATCCCATTCACCCCTAGACTCATGAATAGTCTAGAGATCTCCTAATATTTCAAAACAGAAATATATGTATATATCAATATATATATAATCTTAGTAGCAAAAACTTAAGACAGCAATACGCCTTCTCCTGCACAAAAATCTAAATCAAAACCCAAAGATTTAAAAGAAAACATGAAAGAAAAAAACCTAAACTCTATTTTTTTAATTGATCGGTTTTATTACATAAAATTTTTTTTAAAACTTTTGCATGGCATAAAAGCACTATAAGAAAAATGACAAAGTAGAAAAAAAATATTTGCAAGTTATTCGTAAACAAAGAGTTAATATCCTTAACTCTTTAATATAGACAGACTTTCCCTCATCAACTTCCCTTTATCGTAAACTCTAATTTTTAGAAGCTAAACAACCACTGTTCCATTTCCCAAAGCAGGGGGAAAAAAAACAATAAATGTATAAGTCTGTGAATTAAAGAACTTGCCCCCTCTCAGTTAAAGAGGCCACTCTCCCTGAATGTGATGGTTTTGCTTGGGAGGTGGAGGCAATGACCTCGCACGAATGAAACTGCAGGACTGAATGACAGAGCCACTCGTGGCTCATGCGGCCAAGACGCTGGCTAACAACTCATAGTCTTGGGAAAAGCACCTTGGGGATTGTAATGACCATCCAGATTCAGCAGTTTAGTTTCCATTCTAATCTGAAAAGTATCCAGTTCTGTATCCATCTCTCTATTGTGATACCTACTCATGGGTTCAATATGGCTCCTGCGTCACCTGGCCGGTCGTCAGGAGGACTCCGGCCCTCTGCTCCCACACACAGCAAACCCCACCTTCTCCAAACCAGCTGTTAAGAATGAAGGAATTAGAGAATCAGAACTCGTATTCTGTCTTCTTCTCGTATTTGGTTTGGTCATATTTATTATCCCAACAACAGGATGCTTTAGCCTTGATATGTCTTCTTGTAAACTACAGAGTGTGTATTATTTGTGAAAAATGGATAAAAGTAGGTTGTGTCCTGCCTATTAAGGCAACCCACAGAATATGAAAAGAGAATAGTAAGCCCTGTAGAAAGTACTGCTAATATCATTCACATGGACAGAGGAGATACAAAGAAAACAATTTTAAAAGTCAAGGAATTTAAGGTGAAACGCTGCAATGTCTCCTTAATCTGCCACCTAGAATATGGAGTATGTGCCCAGGTCAGGGCAGAAATAACAGCTCTGGTTTCAAAGGATACAGTAACAACGTAACCAGAGACACAAAATGTACAAATCAGAAAAAGAGACCAACCCATTTAAAAGTATATTATACAATATTTCACGCGAGATGATTTCATTTATTTATCCATGAAAATTATAAACAAATATGTCAGAGCAAGGTTTTGACCTGTTCTGAAAAACGGCCTTGGTATCATTTCTTTATTTAATGAGCATGGCATTTTTTTAAAGCCCCTTTTCTGAGGCAACAGTGACCTCAGATGAGCCCAGGTCACTGGAAGGCAGAGCCCCGGTCTTTTCTCGGGAGGTCACCTACTGTCATCAGGACAACCTGAACCGAGGGCAGGTCATGATGCGGCCCACCAGCCAGGGCGACAGCCAGCTTCTGCTCCGGTCCTTCCGTCAAGGCCTCCATGACTCAGGGCATGACTTCACCTCCCAGACAAGGAGGGGCCCCTGACAGCATCTCACCCACTCCCAGGGCCTGTCCCTGGATCCTATCATCCGGGAAATGATAGGAACAGAAGCATTAAAAAGACATCCTCAAGTCTATTTCAGAATGTTCAAATCACATTCTGAGCTACTCTGGTGCAGAAGGCTGAGGCCCAGAGAGCTCTCCGGGTTTCAAGGCTGGGAGCATGGCCGTCACCATGGCTCAGACAACCCAGCCCCTCGGCGGGGATGAGTCACCATACAGGTCTCCAGCCACAGAGGGCAAGGAGGTCCGCAGGATGCACAAACTCATTGCTCTCTGATCTCCTACGACGCTCGCCACGAGGAAGTCAACTGGATGGAAGACCAAAGGCGAAAACAGCCGCAGCACACACAGGGCCCTGCCTGGCAACCTGCAGCTCAGACCCTGTGTACACACGGCTGCACCCACCCTGCACCCCGGACGCCCCACCCCTTCACTGCTTACGGAGGGTCCCTGAGGCACCTCTTCCCCATGCAGAAGCCCGAATCTCCTTCCCAACTCAAAAGTCCCTTTTCATTGAGGATTCTCCCCTGAGCTGGCGAGTCGCAGAGCTCAGTGCACTTGGAGGGGCTCCAGCCTCTGCAGACAGAATCTTTCACTGGCATCACAGAACCATAAGAATTCCACCTCAAAATGAAGGCACAGCCATGAAGTATGAGGACAGCAGGAAAAAGTGAGAACCAAACAAACCAATCATTTGTGTCATGTCTTTGTTATTTTGGGTTTTTGTTTCTTTGCGTTCTTTTACTGATTACCAGTGTCACTGCTTACGTGATAGATGAACCTCTGAGCGGGGATATCCCAAAATAAGCACCTTAGTTGAGGTGTAACTTCACCCACGGGCACAAAAAACCAAGTCATCACTATGAGTCCTTTTTATCCTCATTCCCTAAACTCAACCTGTCCTAAGTACAAACTGTAGGGTTTCTTCCAAAAAAGTATTCCCCAGAGCAGAGTTTTCATTGTGCTTTACACCTGGAGTCTGAAATACTTTTGAGTCTTGAATTTCTAAAAAGGCAGTCACAGATTGAGTATCATATGACATCACTTATATCTGGAATCCAAAATACAACACATATGAACAAATCTACAAAACAGAAACAGACTCACACAGAGAGCAGTCTTGCAGTTGCCAAGGGGGAGGGGTGGAGTGGGAGGTTGGGATTAGCAGATGCAAATGATTATACAGAGAAAGGATAAACAACAAGGTCCTACTGTAGAGCACAGAGAACTGTATTCAATATCCTGTGATAAACCATCATGGAAAAGAATCTGAAAAAGAATGTAGATATATGTATAACTGAGTCACTTTGCTGTACAGCAGAAATTAACACAACATTGTAAATCAACTATACCTCAGTAAAATAAATTTTTTAGAAAATGAAAAAAAACTAAAGTGTGAGAGCCTGTGGCCTTCGGGCAGCATAGCCCTGATGGAAGCTGCCTGACCTCAGTAGGGGACCGGGGTCTGGTCCATCGGAAGGACCTGCTGTGCTTGGAAGGGGGAGTCCCATGTGTTTCTCAGTCTACCAGTCTGGGCGAATGGGACGGGCGGGATTCTGCAGTCCACACAGACCTGGGATCACGCGAGCCGTAGGATGCAGCTGTAGGAGGACTTTTTTGTTTTTTTGAACGATGGTTTATCTCACACACTTGTTTGTAAATAAAGCCCATGGTATGCAACCTAGTGGCACGTTCCAGATGTTTCCAACAAGTGTGCAAAAAGCCCCACCATACTGTTTTGCTCTTTAAGGCTTAAGAGCAGGGTGTACAGACTACACACTAAGCTTGGGGGAAAAAAAAGAAAAGGAGAAAGCAGAAATCCCCGTATGGTACCAGATGATCTCTCCTCCCTTCCTGGACAAAACTCTTAGGTCTTGTGAAAACAACATTTCTTGTAAAGGGCCAAAAACAACACAGATCATCGTCGTGATGGCTTGCCCTTGCCGACTGCCGCAGCCATGTCCAGCCTCCGGGCGAAAACTAAGAGCCTAGTTCAGCTCTCAACCCTGCTGGCCCCGTTCGAGATGCCGCCTCCTCCTGGCTTCTAAAACAAGGCTTGCATTTTAGGTGCTTTCCTTCAGAATAGGAGAAAATGCTATTGTCTGAATCTGCCCCCTTTTCATTTAAATTTGGTTTCCACAATTAGTACAGCGTGGCTTCAACTCTAATAGTAACACAAGGGTATTACAGGAAATTTTACAACTATTCAATGTATTGCAGGAAGGAAGATATCAGCAGCCCCACTGCTTCGCTGGAGCCCTTGTTGATAAAATACTAAGAACACGTGAGGATGCTTCATTCTACTCTTCCGCAACCATGGAAGAATGTATGTGGGCATATGTATAAGTATCTTGAAATCCAACTTCCACCCTGCCTTTCCTGTTAACATGATAGTGTGAGCATTTTCCCAGGGTCAGACAGCATTTTGATCCCCACCCCTTATTCCCTGAGTAATGACAGCTTTGGATAATTCACAGCACTTTGTGCAGCTGAAACCAGAGAAAGGTGAGAACGTGTTATAGTGCACGCGATGGGAGCCCACCTCGGAACACACGCAGCTCCGGGCAGGGCCGGGGGGGGGGGGGGG
>NW_006788863.1:1318817-1326908 GCF_000442215.2 Lipotes vexillifer
GGGGGGGGGGGGTCCTCTTCAAGAGACTACAAAGATACCACACATAAGAGAGATTAACCAACAAGGACTTGCTGTACAGCACAGGGAACTCTACTCAATACTCTGGGATGACCTATATGGGAAAAGAATCTGAAAAAGAATAGATACATGTATATGTATAACTGAATCACTTTGCTGTACACCTGAAACTAACACAACACTGTAAATCAACTCTACTGCCATAAAATTAAAAAACAGGTAAACAAATAAAACCTTTCCAACAACCCCTGCCAAAAAAAAGAAACTAGAAAGAACCTCTTTTTCTTAAGAACCCAGAAGAGACAAACGTATTCTGTGGTGTCCTAACATTACAAAGCCTTTGAAAGATTCACAATTTTTCCTTTAAATACTCAAGTCATTGAGATGTGTGTACAATATAGAAAATGAGGCATTTAATTTGAATCATGGAGAGAAGTTAAGAAGCATTCATTACCCTCTGCCCGAGGCTATGATCTCCGTAATTAACATGCAAACTAGAGGTGGAAGTATCTAATGCTCACTTGTTTTTTTCCTACAGAGCATTAATATCATTTGAGTTGGTCATTAAGGAGTCATCACACACACACACACACACACACACACACACACACACGCAACTCACACACACACTGTCTGTGCTGCAATGTTTCTTTATAACAAACCAGCCTCAGGAAATTATTAATGAGGGGTTAGGAGGTTACACAGCAGCTAAGCCCAGAAGAATGTCTGAGCAAAGAGAAAACTACCTATTCAGAGGGAAGAGAACAGCTCACAGCTCGGGAGGATGGGCAGCTGGAAAGGAATTCCTTCCCAGCCAAGAAAGTTTCTATACTGCGCAAAGCCAACATGTAATGAGTCAGAACACTTCACATTTCCTAACTGTGTATTGCTAGAACGACCTCTGAATTTCTACAGAAATCCAGGATGGCACAAATGAGGCTGGAGAATTGCTTCTCCTTCACTCACCCTCCTGCCTATGCATTGCAAAGAACATTTGAGGTCATATGGACCTAGTCCTGGCAGAAGCTAAACTAAGAACTAGATGCCATATTATTTGTAACTTACGGCTTTTACAAGAAAAGTAAGGAGTGTACCAGAAAATAACAGTGGCTTTACACAGAGGTACACATATACCAGTATCGCCAGCCGCCAGCAGCCCACTTGTGACCCTTTTTCTGGGCTACGTGTACTATGAGCAAAAGCCAAATGGTGTAACCAATAGTTAGGGGTCTAGAATATGCCACTTCCAAGATATGCCACTTTGGCACAAGGACTGTTCTGAGCACAAGGCAGTGAAGCATCAACAGATGCAGGAAGAGTTCTCTGCTCTTTCCTTATCTGCCTAAAAACAGAGCATAAGTTTCCCTTTGGGAAGGTGGCATAAATTTCGCCCCCTACCCCAGTACCTGGGTAAGAAGAGCTACCCATATCCCTGGAGACGGAGAGCCAGCACGGAGATGAATATGCATAAACAGACCCCACTAAAATGAAAATAACCCTTATCTTCCATTAATTTCCTCCATATATTTCCTAGTCACTTTCACACAATTTATAGCCCTTTGTTAGAATGGTATATAAGCCCCCTGAGTCTTAACTGCTTCTTTGGATTTTTCATCCCTTTCTGTGAAGACTCTGTGCACATAAAATTAAAAATATTAACAAAATGTGTAGGCCTTTCTCCTGTTAATGTCTTTTCTCAGTTTAATTTACACACAGCAAGGACTGAATCTAAGAGTGTAGAGAAAATGTCCCCCTCCTTCTACAATTCAATAGGCAGTTTGAAAAGCAGTGCTGAGCTGGAAAAATCCTACTAACACTTACAAATACATAGATCTCCAAAATGTCTATAACTGTTGAAGTGCTAAGTGACTATAAATTTGTGACGTGCAAAAAAATTATAAATTGATAAAAATTGGCCAAAATGGCAAAATAAAAATGCCAGTTGATAGGTCTTTGTAACAAATAAAATCAGTAGTTCACATTTTTGTAGTTTTTGAAATTCACTTATTCATTCTTTCAGTTTTTGAGTGCCCACCACAATCGATGTAGGCAAACAGTTTAAAGAGGAGGCACAATAGACACATTTCTGTATTTCTATATGCTTGTTTGTGAGGACGCCAACGTCAGACTATTTGTCTTCAATTTTGAAATCATTTTATTAACCTTGCAAGTTTTGATTAGTGAGTTGTGATTAGGTTCTCTATGTTTTGGTTTCTTGCTGAACGATCTGTTGAAAGGGCAGTTTCTCCTATGAGACTGCCTCACGGGGCAAAAGTTAACCAGGACTCCTTGAGTGTCTTCGTGTTCAAGGTCATGATACCAACCCATCAAAGACAATTCAAATGGCAAATGACAATGAAAAGAAGGCAACCGCTGCTTCTGTGCCAGAGCCAGCCTCAGTCTTGTCATACTAATCTAGCCAGAGAAACGTCTTTCTCAAGTTAGCCAAAATCAGAGCCTGGAGATCCACATTCCATGTGGCTGGAAAGATGAAAATCCTTGTTTTCTAATGCAGACCAACCGCACAAAAGGTCAACGTTAGTCATTCCTAAACCCACAATGTACTCAGGTCCCCAAAATGTTCCACATTTAAAATTTCTAAACCATTTCAAGAATAAATTTTAGTGGCAAAGAAACTGATAGTGAGATGTCTAAATTGGTAGAAAAGAAACCAAATCCTTCCTCTAGGAATATTCTTCTGCTTCAGACTTCCTTCCCCCAAAACAGTAAAAATGACAACTGTTGGTCACATTATCTTCTTTGTGGCATAACCTCTTTCATATGCACAATGAAATGAAACTTGTCCTGTTTATAACCTATGACAATATATTTAACCAAAAGGAGGAGTCTGCTGGATTTTTAAATATTGGGTGTTTCAAATGAGCAAAACTTCTTTCTAGAGCTTTTACGACGTATCTGATTTTACCAACATCCTCTGTCCACTTAAATAAATAAGGTATTTTCCATAAAATTTAAAAGGACTCAAGAAACAGGCAGAAGCAAAGAATTTCAAGTCACAAAATAATGATGGAGGGCTTCCCTGGTGGCGCAGTGGTTGAGAGTCCGCCTGCCGATGCAGGGGACACGGGTTCGTGCCCCGGTCTGGGAAGATCCCACATGCCGCGGAGCGGCTGGGCCCGTGAGCCATGGCCGCTGAGCCTGCGGGGAGAGGCCACAACAGTGAGAGGCCTGCGTACCGCAAAAAATAAAAAATAAAAAAAAAATAATGATGGAGTTAACCTAACTTATGGGCTACTTACTACACAGAGACATACAATGATACAGTCAAGTTTCTTAGGAAATGGAATACTTATTTATTGTCAGTTACCACTGAGGTAGATATCAATACTTATTACCATGTAGAAAATCAAATAGAAATCTTCAATTCTTTAATTCTTCAATTCTCTAAATCGATGTTTTAAATACACACACAAAAGAATGTGTTTTTATTAGCCACTAAAATCTCTGACAGCACTGGAACTTAATCTGTTAATGTTTTAAGATGTGAGCCATTCTTTAACCTGCCATCTATTCCAGTACAAAGACCTAAGCTGCCAAGGAAATGGGGGAAATCAATGTTAGCAGCTGGACAAGAATGTAAATAGCAGAGGCCAAGTATCCCCAGGCCCACGACACCGCCTGTAAATGACACCCCTAACACTAAACATTCAATAAACTGAAGAACTAAAGGACTGCCAAAGTGATCTTCCTCAACCTTCTGATAACAAACAAGGAAAGTTCCTTGGTATTTTTTATTAATCTGCACGGGATTCAAACACCCACAGTAATCGGTACAGGTTTTTGTTTTCAGCACCAAAATAAGATTTTAAAGATCAGTAAAAAAATCTGTGATCATTTTAAAATTCTTGAGCATAAAAACAACTGAATACTTCATCTGGAAAAAAATGGTAAAGGAAAGTTTGTTTTCTGTTTTGTCTATTATTAAGACAATTATTTACAATGAAAACATACTGAATTTTGTCTTTTTAAGGAAACACCAAGGGAAATCTCAAGGATCAAAGTCTGGACTACCAAAAAAGATCCTAAGCACAATGTTTAAATTACTGAACTCAAAAAAAAACCCAAAATAGCTTCTTAAATATCTTGGATCCTGTTCCATCGTAAAAGAAGGATTTACATAGTCAAGCTTCATTTGCTCCCAGGGAAGTTACTCTTTAAAAACTTCTTTTATCCTGCAAATAGAAAGCCTCCCCCTTGCAGAATAGATGGCCACTTGTGGTCACCAAATATTGTGAAAAACTTTCGCTTGACACTGACTTATAGGACCATCTCCCCAAGAGTCAAAGAGCCAAACTCTAAAGAGGTCTACTAATCTGGTTCCTGTCCAGATTTTTTTCTAGACTGGAGTCTCAGCTAATGCTAGAATCTGAAGGAATCTGGCAAGAACCTAGGACTTTCAAAAAGACCATTAGGGATGCATTCATATGCAAATGTCATATCCACCAGCAAAGGTGATAGCCTGTTTTCTACAAAACCGCATTCCACTCATACCCCTGCAGTTCTGTACTACCTTTGTCACTTCGAATGCTGTACAGGTGCCTAGCAGTGTGATTGTAACTTAAATTACCAGATTTCTTGGTCTTGTAAAAATAGAAAAGATGGGGTCCCAACAAGGCTTCTGACATTTTACTGTTCTTAAAAATTTACCAGATGGTAATGCTTTCAAAGTTGCCGTAAAAAGACAGAAACTATGTCTTCTTTCCAAAAATATGCTTGGAATTTTTCTTTTTCCAAACTGGTGCAATCCAGGGTCCTCTACTAGCAGAAATAAGACACTATATAGTAAAGTTGGGGACCTACCCATCTAATCCAAGAAGCCATCCATAGACAACCAACAAGGACCTACTGTACGGCACAGAGAACTGTTCAATACTCTGTAATCACCTAAACAGGAAAAGAATTTGAAAAAGAGCAGATACTTGTATATGTATAACTGAATCACTTTGCTGTACACCTGAAACTAACACAACATTGTTAATCAACTATGCTCCAATATAAAATAAAAATTGAAAAAAAGAAAAGAAGTAAATTTTTTAAAAAATAAAATAAAAAGAGGTTCTATTCCATACCAGGGGATGTCTATACAGGTAGATAAGCTTTCTTTTATGTCCATCAAAGCTCTAAAGTCTTTTCTGTATATTTCTTGTTAAATTTATTTCTAATTGTTATAAACCTCTGGGTGCAATTTTAAAGGAGATCTTCATTATATTTTATTATTTTTTCCTCACTACAGAGATAGCTTTAAAAAGTTATTTTAAAACATATGGCCATTTCGAACAAAATGTTTGGAACAATAAAGTCAAAATCCCTGGAAATCTTAAGGAAACAAATACGAAGCTGTCCATGTTCACGACAAGTAAGCAGAACATCTAACCCCCCACAGCCCGCAAGTGAGCGGACCAGGGTGTAACTACCCGAACGCATGGGAAAGCACAAAGCCGGTTTTCGCCTCTGCTAAATGCAAAGCCCTTCAGAAAGAACAAAAGTGAAGACAGTTCACTCTGCCTCACAGAGCAAAATCAAAAGGATGTGAAGATAAAGTCCGGTCCCTAAGAGCCCCGAGCATCTGTACTGCCTTAGGTTTACTCAGCAACACGGGCACAAACTTGTCCAGTCTGGGGGGGGTTGCACTTCTGAGGGTATGGTTTTAATTTGGATGTGACACCATACACACTGGCACACGGAGCGTGTGCTCCCTGCCATGGATTCTGAACTTCCCTCTCCAGGGTCTGCTTCTGTTTTGTCCACATGCCAGAATGAAAGACTACTTGCCCATAATCTCATATGATCAGGGCTGAGAAATTCCACTTTATTTCCAAAAAACAAAATACATTCTTTGAGTGACTTTCTAAAATAAGGATTTTTTCAAGATTTTTGCCTTCCAGGGAATAAATCACAGTTGTCAATCTCAAAGAAAAAAAGAAAACCAAACTAAAAATAAGAAAGTACACATTTCTATGTTAACTAGAAAACAGAAGGGGGGAATAATCCCAAACAAAAACAAGTGAAATCTCTTGAAAATGGATTTTTGATAGTCACGTTTTTTCTTAGAATAAACTGATTGCAATAAACGTTATCACAAAGTTCCCTGTCTAAAAATAAGTTTCCTGAAAATGATATGTTTCTTTTTCTTGTGAAGGAAATAACATTCTAAGCAGTCATCATTATAATTTTGCCAGTGAGGTTCTTTGCACATTCATTTTCCTCAGCCTAAGCAGAAGGATTAAGATGCCCTCCAGTGCATCCCCTTTTAGTTCCTCAAAATGAAGCCAGACGTTAGCTGCATCCTTGGTTGTGAAATAAGGCAGATGACTTCTTAGAGCCATCAGCCATGACCCATGAGACCAGAGGTCCACGTTGACAGGACGGGCTGCCCTGGGTCAAGGGGGCTGCTTTCGCTTCACTTCAAAGATCTGCCATCCAATGGGGCTCCAAGCTCAACACTCTTCCACATCTTACTCTTGACACTTGACAATTATGGGAGATAAGGCACATGTATAATTATAATCTCAGGTAGAAAGTGGTGGATTCTGCAATATTCTGGGAGTTTAGAGAAGGTAGACATGCCAGCCTGAGAAACATTAAGGCCGGGCCTTGAATACCTGCAGGCTGTGAACAAGCAGAGTAACGGAGAAGGGGTGTGGACCTGCCCCTGTCCCGGGCAGGGGATATCTGACATCCGAACTGTTACCAATGCCTTCAAATCGGGGTCTAGCTTCTGCTTCTAGCTTCTCTGTCCTTTACAGTCATCCTGATGTACAATTTTTTTGAAAGCAAAAAACAAAACCAAATAAAAACAAAACAAACAAAAAACCAATCTGACCATTCAGTGGATAGTTACTGATCTGTTATAGTGTAAGAATATGAAAACAGAGGGAAAGACAGGCCTTAACGATTAGGAACTACAGCCTCCCCCTGCATCGTCCAATAGGTCCAAACATGTCAGACAGAGCTCTTTACATTTAATGAATCACTTTTCCAGTCACATTTCCCACCAAACAGAGCTGACTTTTAAAGAGACTGTGGTCTCTCCCAAGTCTATGCCATCTGCTTAGAATCCTCCTCCTTTTCTAGCGAATTCTCTTCATCCTTCAAGACCCGACTTGTACGGCAGCCTCCTGTGGAGTCTTTCATGACTGGGAAATGGAGCTTCCTTGGTTTCTTGTGGGCTCTGAGGACACCTCTGGTGTGTCACAAGCCACATGACTGCTAACATCAAGGACCCTAAGAACCGCACTTTGTTTATCTGTCTTCAGGATGTGATATGGTACCTTGAACACAAGGTGCTTGATGTTCACTGGATGGACCTGGATTACTTGGTTAAAAGAGTTGCAAAAGCAGTGGTACAGGGTCCTCCCTGTGCTGAACAGAGATGGGCTTTGTGCAACCGTTTTATTAGAGAGATAATAAAAATATGATGAGATCACAGCAGACCTTGGAACATGGGGAGAGCCCTCATGACTCAAAGTTTGGTCCTCATACCAGCATCACCAGTGCACTCACTGCACCCCCATCCAACCCACAAAATCAGAGTACGTTTTACTAAGATTTCCCAAGTGACATGTACATACACCAGAGTGTGAGAAGGACTGACCCAAGCGACACAGGAGTAACAGCCAGAATTCTACTACAGGAAGACTGTCTGCTATCAGTCTCCTACGTAAGATCAGTTGCTTGCAGGAGGGTATGAGGAAAGCCTGGATGCAGAAGGAAGAGAAAGGATACTTCTGCCACCATTGAGGTAGCCAGCACCTGACCTGGGGTGATGACAGCAAGGAAGCAGAAATTACAAACATATTGGCTTTACCTAAAAATAGAAATGTTAATATTCATCCATTAGCTTAACCGTAACTCTGTGCTTGATTAATGTACTGTATTGTAAACAATAACTCTATGCTTGTTTGATCTACTATATTACACATTTTGAATTTTTGTTAAGGAATGACATTTATTTTTATTTTTTACGTTTTTTTTTTTTTTTTTTTTTTTTGGCGCCTTGGAGAAATCGCCCTCTGTAGGAGGTATCTTACCTGTCCCAGAAGCCTACTCCCC
>NW_006788863.1:1327245-1341247 GCF_000442215.2 Lipotes vexillifer
CCCGTTGTGGAGCACAGGCTCCGGACGCACAGGCCCAGCGGCCACGGCTCACGGGCCCAGCCACTCCGCGGCATGTGGGATCCTCCCGCACCGGGGCACGAACCCGTGTCCCCTGCATCGGCAGGCGGACTCTCAACCACTGAGCCACCAGGGAAGCCCTTTACGTTTATTTTTGCCTGCACTGGGTCTTCGGTGCTGCGCGCAGGCTTTCTCTAGTTGCGGTGAGCGGGGACTACTCTTCGTTGCGGTGCGCGGGCTTCTCATCACGGTGGCTTCTCTTGCTGTGGAGCACGGACTCTAGGTGCACGGGCTTCAGTAGATGTGGCGCGCGGGCTCTAGAGCACAGGCTCAGTAGTCGTGGCGCACGGGCTTAGTTGCTCCACGGCATGTGGGATCTTCCCGGACCAGGGCTCGATCCCGTGTCCCCTGCGTCGGCAGGCAGATTCCGAACCACTGTGCCTCCAGGCAGCAAGCCCCAAGGAATGATATTTAAACAGAACAAGAGCTCTTAGTTTTAGGTTACACTCTCAGACTTGCAGTTGTAAGAGCAAGCCCAATAGAAGGGATAGGAAATCCTGTAATCATGTGTGTAACTGGATGCTCTAATGGAACCCAGGTGCAGACGGACAGGTACCAGATACCAAAGCGACGGTAAGACAGATGCCGCCATAGGCAGTTTCAAGGCAAATGGCCAGAAGGCTTCCCTAAATGTGTAATCGCCTTACTCCTCCATCCCACCTCCTTTTCCTAACAGGGTCCCACTCAGAAGCAGGCCTAGGCCGGGGGTGAAGAGATCCAGAGCTCTCACATTTAGAGTTTTATTTATTCCAGAGGACTGGGCCATCTCATTGGTAAATCGTATAGGTGTTTACATTCGAAGTCACTCTAGAACTCTGTACCTCTTAGGAGCGAGCTGATAAAAACACCATCTTGCAAAAATATCTATCCCTGGATTGGGGAAGATTGCCCTGTGCAGTAAAAGTCAGGAGCAACACGAATAACATCTTCTCTTCATCAAGACCCAAGAATCATGATCATAAACAAACCAGTTCCCAACAGCATGTTGCCCATGGCCATGAGGACATAAAGAAGGATACCCAGGACAGGAGCACAGAGAATCCCTGCAGGAAATGTACTCTGCAGATGTACACAGAAAACAGCCCTCTTTGGAGGGCGTGGGAAACACATACCAAGATATATTCTTCTGTTGAGCAAACAACTGCCATTACTTGAACCCACACCCAATAGATTTCTATGTGGCTTCAAGAACTGTTAAAAAACAAATCAGGGCTTCCCTGGTGGCACACTGGTTGAGAGTCCGCCTGCCGATGCAGGGGACACGGGTTCGTGCCCCGGTCCGGGAATATCCCACGTGCCGCGGAGCGGCTGGGCCAGTGAGCCGTGGCTGCTGAGCCTGCGCGTCCGGAGCCTGTGCTCCACAACGGGAGGGGCCACAACAGTGAGAGGCCCACGTACCACACACACACACACACACACACACACACACACACAAAGAAAAACACAAATCAGAACAAATCTGTGTAGTGCTTACAACAGATGCTAAAGATGCCACAGCAGAGAACCCAGAAGGCTTGCCCTGGTGTTCTCCTACCTTTTATGACTTGAGGGCATATTTTTAAGAGCATCAGAACCAGAAAAAATCAAGTAAAGATCATTAAAGACATCACTGACTTAGAGATCTTCATACTAAGTGAAGAAAGTAAGACAGAGAAAGACAAATACCATATAATATAGCCCATATGTGGAATCTAAAATACATGGTACATATGAACTTATTTACAAAACAGAAACAGACTCACAGATTTTGAGAACGAACTATGGTTACCAGGCGGGAACGGTGGGGAGGAGGGATAGACTGGGAGTCTGGGATTGACATGTACACACTGCTGTATTTAAAATAGGTAACCAACAAGGACCTACTGTAAAGCACAAGGAACTCTGCTCAGTATTCTCTAATAACCAAAATGGGAAAAGAATGTGAAAGGGAATAGATACATGTGAGCAGAAGCAAGAAGAACTACAATCCTGCAGCCTGTGGAACAAAAACCACATTCACAGAAAGACAGACAAAATGAGAAGGCAGAAGACTAGGTACCAGATGAAGGAACAAGATAAAACCCCAGAAAAACAAGTAAATGAAGTGGAGATAGGAAACCTTCCAGAAGAAGAATTCAGAATAATGATAGTGAACATGATCCAGGACCTCGGAAAAAGAAAGGAGGCAAAGATCGAGAAGATGCAAGGAATGCTTAACAAAGACCTAGAAGAATTAAAGAACAAACAGCTAGAAAAACTAAAGAACAAACGAAAAAAAGATGAACATACAATGACTGAAATGAGAAACACATTAGAAGGAATCAATAGCAGAATAACTGAGGCAGAAGAAAAGATAAGTAACGTGGAAGACAGAATGGTGGAATTCACTGCCACAGAACAGAATAAAGAAAAAAGAATGAAAAGAAATGAATACAGCCTGAGTGACCACTGGGACAACATTAAATTCACCAACATACGCATTATAGGGGTCCCAGAAGAAGAGAGAAAGAAAATATTTGAAGAGATTACAATCGAAAACATCCCTAACATGGGAAAGGAAATAGCCAGCCAAGTCCAGGAAGCACAGAGAGTCCCAGGCAGGATAAACCTAAGGAGAAACACAGTGAGACACACAGTAATCAAACTGAAAAAAAATTAAAGACAAAGAAAAATTATTAAAAGCAACAAGGAAAAAATGGCAAATAACACACAAGGGAACTCCCATAAGGTTAACAGCTGATCTCTCAGCAGAAACTCTACAAGCCAGAAGGGAGTGGCATGATATATTTAAAGTGATGAAAGGGAAGAACCTACAACCAAGATTACTCTACTTGGCAAGGATCTCATTCAGATTCGACAGAGAAATCAAAAGCTTTACAGACAAGCAAGCAAAAGCTAACAGAATTCAGCATCACCAAACCAGCACTACAACAAATGCTAAAGGAACTTTTCTAAGTGGGAAACATAAGAGAAGAAAAGGACCTATGAAAACAAACCCATAACAATTAAGAAAATGGTCATAGGAACATACATATCGATAACTACCTTAAACGTGAATGGATTAAATGCTCAAACCAAAAGACACAGGCTTGCTGAATGTACACAAAAACAAGAACCATATATATGCTGTTTACAAGAGACCCACTTCAGACCTAGGGACACATACACACTGAAAGTGAAGGGATGGAAAAAGATATTCCGTGCAAATGGAAATCAAAAGAAAACTGGAGTAGCAATACTCATTTCAGATGACATAGACTTTAAAATAAGGAATATTATAAGAGACAAGGACACTACATAATGATCAAGGGATTAATGCAAGAAGAAGATATAACAATTATAAATATTTATGCACCCAACATAGTAGCACCTCAATACATAAGGCAAATGGTAACAGCTATAAAAGAGAAAATCGACAGCAGCACAATAATAGTGGGGTACTTTAACACCTCACTTATACCAATGGACAGATCATCCAGACAGAAAATTAATAAGGAAACACAACCTTTAAATGACACAACAGAACAGATAGATTTAATTGATATTTATAGGACATTCCATCCGAAAACAGCAAATTACACTTTCTGCTCAAGTGCACACAGTACATTCTCCAGGATAGACCACATCCTGGGTCACAAATCAAACCTCAGTAAATTTAAGAAAATTGAAATCATAACAAGCATCTTTTCTGACCAGAGACTCGAAATCAATTACAGGGAAAGAAACGTAAAAAACACAAACACATGGAGGCTAAAGAATACGTTACTAAATAACCAAGAGATCACTGAAGAAATCAAAGAGGAAATCAAAAAATACCTAGAGACAAATGGCAAGGAAAACACGATGACCCAAAACCTACGGGATGCAGCAAAAGCAGTTCTAAGAGGGAAGTTTATAGCTATACAACCCTGCCTCAAGAAACAAGAAAAATCTCAAATAAACAATCTAAACTTACACCTAAAGGAACTAGAGAAAGAAGAACAAACAAAACCCAAAGTTAGCAGAAGGAAAGAAATCATAAAGATCAGAGCAGAAATAAATGAAATAGAAACAAGGAAAACAATAGCAAAGATCAATAAGACTAAAAGCTGGTTCTTTGACAAAATAAACAAAATTGATAAACCTTTAGCCAGACTTATCAAGAAAAAGAGGGAGAGGACTCAAATCAGTAAAATTAGAAATGAAAAAGGAGAAGTTACAACGACACAGAAGAAATACAAAGCATCATAAGAGACTACTAGCAAGCAACTCCAGGCCAATAAAATGGACAACCTGGAAGAAATGGGCAAATTCTTAGAAAGGTATAGGCTTCCAAGACTGAACCAGTAAGAAATAGAAAATATGAACAGGCCAATGACAAACAATGAAATTGAAACTGTGATTAAAAGTCTTCGAACAAACAAAAGTCCAGAACCAGCTGGCTTCACAGGTGAATTCTATCAGACATTTAGAGAAGAGCTAACACTCATACTTCTCAGTCTTCCAAAAAACTGCAGAGAAAAGGACACTGCCAAACTCATTCTACAAGGCCACCATCACGTTGATAGCAAAACCAGACAAAGATATTACAAAGAAAGAAAATTACAGACCAGTATCACTGATGAATATAGATGCAAAAATCCTCAACGAAATACTAGCAAACAGAATCCAACAACACATTAAAAAGATCATACACCATGATCAAGTGGGATTTATCCCAGGGATGCAAGGATTCTTCAATATATGCAAATCAATCAGTGTTATACACCATATTAACAAACTGAAGGATAAAAACCATTTGATCATCTCAGCAGATGCAGAAAAAGCTTTTGAAAAAATTCAACACCTATTTGTGATAAAAACCCTCCAGAAAGTGGGCCTAGAGGGAGCCTACCTGAACATAATACAGACCATATACAACAAACCCACAGCAAACATCATTCTCAATGGAGAAAAACTGAAAGCATTTCCTCTAAGAGCTGGAACAAGACAAGAATGGCCACTCTTACCACTATTATTCAACACAGTTTTGGAAGTCCTAGCCATGGCAATCAGAGAAGAAAAAGAAATAAAAGGAATACAAATTAGAAAAGAAGTAAAACTGTCACTATTTGCAGATGACATGATACTCTACATAGAGAATCCTAAAGATGCCACCAGAAAACTACTAGAGCTAATCAATGAATCTGGCAAAATTTCAGGATACAAAATTAATGCACAGAAATCTCTTGTATTCCTATACACTAACAATGAAAGATCAGAAAATTAAGGAAACGATCCCTTTCTCTACTGCAACAAAAAGAATAAAATACCTAGGACTAAACCTACCTAAGGAGGTAAAAGGCCTGTATGCAGATAACTGTAAGACACTGATGAAAGAAATTAAAAATGATACCAACAGATGGAGAGATATACCATGTTTTTGGATTGGAAGAATAAATATTGTGAAAATGACTATACTACCCAAAGCAGTCTACAGATTCAAGGCAATCCCTATCAAATTACAAATGGCATTTTTCACATAACTAGAACAAAAAATCTTAAAATTTGTATGGAGACACAAAAGACTCTGAAGAGCCAAAGCAATCTTGAGGGAAAAAAATGGAGCTGGAGGAATCAATCAGACTCCCTGACTTCAGACTATACTACAAAGCTACACTAACCAACACAGTATGGTACTGGCACAAAAACAGAAATATAGATCAATGGAACAGGATAGAAAGCCCAGAGATAAACCCACGCACCTATGGTCAACTCATCTATGACAAAAGAGGCAAGGATATACAATGGCGAGAAGACAGCCTCTTCAATAAGTGGTGTTCGGATAACTGGACAGCTACATGTAAAAGAATGAAATTAGAACACTTCCTAACACCATGCACAAAAATAAACTCAAAATGGATTAGAGACCTAAATATAAGGCCAGACACTATAAAACTCTTAGAGGAAAACATAGGAACAACACTCTTTGACATAAATCACAGGAAGATCTTTCATAACCCACCTCCTAGAGTAATGGAAATAAAAACGAAAATAAACAAATGGGACCTAATGAAACTTAAACGGTTTTGCACAGTAAAGGAAACCATAAACAAGACGAAAAGACAACCCTCAGAATGGGAGAAGATCGTTGCAAACCAATCAACAGACAAAGGATTAATCTCCAAAGTATATAACTAGCTCATGCAGCTCAATATTAAAAAAAAAAACAACCCAATCAACAAATGGGCAGAGACCTAGATAGACATTTCTCCAAAGAAGACATACAGACGGCCAGGAGGCACATGGAAAGTTGCTCAGCATCACTAATCATTAGAGAAACGCAAATCAAAACCACACTGAGGTATCACCTCACACCAGTTAGAATGGGCATCATCAGAAAATCTACAAATGGAGAACAATATGGAGGGTCCTTAAAAAACGAAAAATAGAGCTACCATACGATCCAGCATTCCCACTACTGGGCATATAACCTGAGAAAACCATAATTCAAAAGGACACATGTACCACAATGTTCACTGCAGCTCTATTTACAATAGCCAGGACATGGAAGCAACCTAAGTGTCCATCGACAGACGAAGGCAATGGAATATTACTCAACCATAAAAAGAAACGAAATTCGGTCATTTGTAGAGACGTGGATGGACCTAGAGACTGTCATACAGAGTGAAGTAAGTCAGAAAGAGAAGAACAAATATCGTATACTAAAGCATATATGTGGAATCTAGACAAACGGTACAGATGAATCGGTTTGCAAGGCATAAACAGAGACACAGATGTAGAGAACAAACGTATGGACACCAAGGGGTCAAGGGGGTGGTGGGATGAATTTGGAGATTGGGATTGACGTGTATACACTAATATGTATAAAATGGATGACTAATAAGAACCTGCTGTATATAAAAAAAGTAAAATTAAAAAAAAAAAACAAAAGAGAAAAATACCGTACGCTAACACACATATATGGAATCTAAAAAAAAAAACAGTTCTGAAGAACATAGGGGCAGGACAGGAATAAAGACACAGACGTAGAGAATGGACTTGAGGACACGGGGAGTGGGAAGGGTAAGCTGGGATGAAGTGAGAGAGTGGCATGGACATATACACACTACCAAACGTAAAATAGCTAGTGGGAAACAGCCGCATAGCACAGGGAGATCAGCTCAGCACTTTGTGACCACCTAGAGGGGTGGGATAGGGAGGGTGGGAGGGAGACGCAAGAGGGAGGGGATATGGGGATACATGTGTACGTATAGCTGATTCACTTTGTTATACAGCAGAAACTAACACACCGTTGTAAAGCAATTATACTCGGATAAAGGTGTTTAAAAAAAAAAAAAGATACACGTATATGTATAACTGAATCACTTTGCTGTACACCTGAAACTAACACAATATTGTATATCAACCCTCCTCCAATATAAAATAAAAATTAAAGTAACAAAGTGGTCATTGAATTTGAATTTCCATGGTTCTTTTTTAAATCTCTGCGGCTTTTTCTAGGTTACTAGTCTTCCCCATTAGTATTTTCACTGCTACACATGATCATATCTCCCACCACAGCCTTCACGCATCTTCCGTCCATGTCCACCCCCCAAGCCTGTCACCTCATTCTCCCTGTAGATGGACGAACCACGAGAAAACACCCACTCTCCTTAACTTTTCTCTCCTGTTGTTTAGGAGACATTTGGCTGGACCCAAACCCCACTCTCTCTCCAGCCCACCAAACAAGTAAACAAAACATCCTCTGTCCTGCTTCCCCTCTGGGAGCACTCTCAGATCGCCCCCCTTGATCCCTAAAACTCTCCCCAAAGTCTTACAGACTTTATGGCTCACTTCTCCACTTGAGCCCATAAACATTCTTCCTTCCACTTCTGCACCCCTCATCACACTGAAGCGTTTTGGCTTTTGTTCTGTCTTCTGTCAACATTGAAACATCATAAGCTGTTTATTCACTGGTCCTCATTTTCCTAAACTCTACTGTATTTTGTACTATCGGCCAGTTTCCTTGACTCCTCTCTCCCGTCCTTGGCGTCCTCATCCTCTACCTGCCTTGAGGCTCCTCCTTTCTTTCTCTCTCCCTCCCTCCCTCCCTCTCATTTCTCTCTGCTTCTTTTTCTCCGCTTCTCCCCGCTTTGTTTCCTTCCCTGTTTCCCTGCACGGACTCGTCTTCCTGGTTCTGGACCACAAAGGTGGGACTGCCTTTTCCTTCCACTTTGGGGTTCCCTGTCCAGCAGCTCCGCTCCTGTCCCTATCTGCCACACACCACGAGGGCTCAGATGTACGTCCGGGCCAAGGATCCGATTTAAAAGCAGATCCTGGATTTTTCACAGACGTAAGGCCATCTAGCCCTAAGTTATTCATTAAAAGGAGGGTGCGGGAAAGGAAATAGCCAGTCACACATTACACAGAAACTATAATATCCACCATTGTCGCTTGTTTTTCAGGCCCATGGAGCTGGAGCAGTTCTTTCCGCTGCCAAACCTCCAGCAGCAACACGTGAAAGCTACCAGTACGGTGTGATGCAACCAATTTTCAGAACTTAGAAAGGCTCATTGATTTTTACTGCAGTTTCTTACACAACCCACTTTCTCTCAGGCCAAGCAAGCCAACCCTGATGGAGAGAAGTTACAGGATGAATAAATGTTATGGTATCGACATAGAAATTATTTACTTTCCTTTCCTCACTTCAATTTCCAAATTTATTTCTGGCTTCCTCCCGCTAGCTATCACCAGCAATGTGCAGGACCACGCACCCCCTGCCCGCCCCCCGACCTTTATTGGACAATTGTGGCACAGTCCTCACGCCAATGTTAGGGGAGGTCAATTAATATTCTAATGCAATAAAGCAACTCTCTAAAGCAAGACAACTTGGGAAAGGATTTTTTACCTACACCTCAAGCAAGAGGAATGAATGTCACAGTAGGTGGATATAACAGCGGTTTTACTACATTAGCAGCAGAATTACAGTAACTGTAAATCAGAACTTTGGTTGGCTTTCTACTTTACATACTTATAATTATGAGTCCACTCTTGCTATCCAGAACAATTATTTTACAATTAGTTGGGACACGTCTGAGCCCAGAAGGAAAACTTCAATTTCAGTCATCTTATTTTCCTTGAATAGAACCCAGTGCTACCAAAACTCATGTCAATTCAACTTTTCACACAAGGGTTTCTCACCGTTGTCTGAAGCTGAACCAACATAAATGTAAATGCTCAGAATTTTAAGTACTTTTTCAAGCTGCCATATAAAACAGCAATAATGGGTCTCCACGCACCAAAGAAAAACAAACACACAAACAAACCAAAAACTAAGCTTGTAACTTCATTTTCAAGGTGGAACATGGTCAGAGCCTATAAAACATAATACCTAACCCTGAATTTGGACTGCAAATCTATCACTGAAACATCTAGTAAATGACTCAATTTGTTTACACAGCTCTGTACCTTTTTACGGCCTTTCCATAAAGAAGTCATTACATCCTTTCCCTTTATTTTGTTTAAGAGTGTTTGAATGAACGTCCGAACCACAAGCCAGTTAAACGAGCTCTCCTTAGATGCACGTGGTCTCATATAATTCACCACTACCGGGGAAATTTTCAAAACAACGTTTGTAGTTTGGAAACACCACACACTCCCACACTCTCGAAGTACTTCCTGTGCTTTATGTAGTTTTAAACGTTCAGCAGACATATTAAATAAGTCCTCCTTTTCCATTTTTCCAAGTAAAAAGCGTGGCATTTGCACTTCGTCCAGAAGATTTGCACCTCTGAGTGTTTTGCTAGGGTAGTTTGGCTGTTTGGAAATGACTGCAAAGGAAGATAGCGAGGAAATGTGGGATCCAGACACCTTAATTGATTTCCGAGGACATAAATGTTAGTTCTCAAAGGAAACCATTCTAAAGCAGTTAGCTTAATGGGGTGCCCAACCGGTGCCCAGAAAAAGTTATCAGTACGGGACTTCCCTGGTGGCTCAGTGGTTAAGAATCCGCCTGCCAATGCAGGGGACACGGGTTCGAGCCCTGGTCCGGGAAGATCCCACATGCCGCAGAGCAACTAAGCCCGTGCGCCACAACTACTGAGCCTGCGCTCTAGAGCCCACGAGCCACAACTACTGAGCCCACGCACCACAACTACTGAAGCCTGCCTTCTAGAGCCCGTGCTCCGCAACAAGAGAAGCCACCGCGATGAGAAGCCCGTGCACCACAACGAAGAGTAGCCCCCGCTCGCCGCAACTAGAGAAAGCCGGCGTGCAGCAATGAAGACCCAACACAGCCAATCAAAAGTTATCAGTACAGATTAAAGATAAATTTTCTACCATGACAAAACAAGTGCTTTCTTAAAACAAACGCACAGATGATTTAATTCTTAATTTTACATTCTTAATCATGCCTGTAAACACCAAGCCTATTAATTTTCTCAAGAAAACAGAGGTTAGAACCACTTTTTCAAAGGTTACCATTTATCAGTGAGGTATCTAGAGTCAACATCCTGGGCAGATTTTGACCAGGAACACCTGCTAGTTTTTGACTGTGGATTTTTCTACAGCCAGACAGTTTTGCGACTAACACAAAATACAGATACAGCCGAGGCCATACACATCTCTAATATACAGGAAACTGCACCTGAAACTGTAAAAACATAGTACGCTATGAGATCTAGTCACCTGTATCACAGAGGCCATCCACTGTCATGTGGACCTCCAGAAACAGAGTGTAGTTTAGTTTAGAGATAAAAGTAAAGTGAGTCACGAAACATACACATTGAGACATCGCTGCTTATCTAACAGGAAGCCTCCCCAATACCTTTTATTACCCACAGCATAACCCTATTACCATCAGGGGAGACCCGCCTCCAGGACACCCCATCTCTGGCCCTCGATGTGCACTAGCTAATTCGGCTTCTCATTTTTATGGCGTTCAGTCTCCTTTGAATGGCTAAGCAGATGGCAAGTCACACTCTAGTAAGAAGGAGTCTAGTCTATTTGCAGAGAAAAACATGAAAATGCTGGAAGTTACTGTGTCCTTCCTGTGCTCTTAAACCATCTGCACCCTACCACCACCATGCCTCAGCTTTAAAGTCAGATACATCAGAAATGAACCTTGCAGGTTCCCCATTTTTCCAAACCCAGGAAGACATTTCCAGTAACGAACTGAATACTTTTTTGTTCTCATCTCATCTCATCACATTTTAAGCAAACATTCCTTCTTCATACATGGATTTTAAACATCACCTGTTGCCAGAGAAAAAGACATTATAACGCTTTAATGACTCCCAATTTGCATTTCTCATCACCTCAGCCTGTGACTGTGTGTGGCAATACAGGAAACAAGCTGTGATTCATTCCTCAGTCGGAAAAAAAAAAAAGATAAATAATAGGACTCTTTAAAAGACAGGTGTCCTTATAAACACCCAGCAAAAACAACTGCCAGAAACAACACAAGGTGAGTCCCTCGCAAGCCCAGCTTCTGCTGTTCATGGTTCCTGATCTCTGCAGTGACTCTCAAGGCAGGTGCAGGAGCCAGCTGGGCAGTCGAGCAGAGAAGCCCATCCCCATCTGGCAAACACTGAGAAGCTTAAAATAGTACACACTCACGAACAAGGCTTTCCTGGAATGCAAATGGTCTGGCTTCAAAAAAATCGCATGGCATCCACATCACATCGAATGCATTCATTTCAAATCCTTAAATCCCTCAAAATATTTCTAGCATTGGGTCCCGGGAACCAGGAAGAACCTCCCCAGAGGTTACTCGATGCAAACTAACCTCACAGGAATTCATTTTCCAGGAAATTCAAAATCCTTTCCCTTAAAAAGTACAAAGGCCGTTTTCCTCGCTCCTTGCAAGGGAATGGCTTCATCACACTGATTCTATGTGTGCTGCCCCTTTATCACATCCTGTCCCACACCCAGCCTCCTTCTGCATGCCATCCGTTTTGTGAATGAAGTGTGAAATTAGCACTTTGTTTACATAAAGCAGGCAGCAGAGATGGCGTGGACACAGGCTTAGCTTATCTGAGTGTCACTGAGGCTGTGCAGCCTGTGCGCGGAGCCATTCAGAACCTCCCAAGAAAACCCCAATAAGCCCTTAGCCGCTCACACCAAAGTGGAACTGCTACCTGCCTGCCTAGAAAGCAACTGGAAAGAAAAGGTTTGACTCAATCTTAAACGTGAAGACAGCCTTTCCTTTTTTAAAATTAAAGCTGATTTACAATGTTGTGTTAGTTTCAAGTGTGCAGCAAAGTGACTCAGTTACACACACGCACCTATATATCTTATATCTATGATTTTTCACCTTCTTTTCCCTTCTAGGTTATTACAAAATACTGAGTGGAGCTCCCTGTGCTCTACAGTGGGTCCTTGTCGGTTCTCTATTTTATACACAGTAGTGTGTATCTGCTAATCGCAACCTCCTAACTTATCCCTTCTCCACTTTCCCCTTTGGTAACCTTCAGCTGTTTTTCTATGTCTGTGAGTCTGAGTCTGTTTTGTAAGTAAGTTCACCTCTATCATTTTTTATATGGAATCAAGAGATTCCACATATAAGTGATATCACATGATATTTGTCTTTCTGTGTCTGGCTTACTTCACTCTGTATGACAGACTCCAGCTCCATCCATGTCACTGCAAATGGCATTATTTCATTCTTTTTTATGGCTGGGTAATATTCCATTGTATATATGCACCACATCTTCTTTAGCCATTCACCTGTCGATGGACGTCTAGGTTGCTTCCATGTCCTGGCTATTGTAAATAGAGCTGCAATGAACATTGTGAATTATGTTTTAAATTAAGTAATTTTATTATAAAAATTACTCTTTTTGAATTATGGTTTTCTCAGGGTATATGCCCAGGAGTGGGATTGCTGGGTCACATGGTAGCTCTATTTTTAGTTGTTTAAGGAACCTCCATACTGTTCTCCATAGTGGCTGCACCAATTTACATTCCCACCAACAGTGCAAGAGGGTTCCCTTTTCTCCACACCCTCTCCAGCATTTCCTGTTTGCAGAGTAAAGACAACTTTCTCATGGATTCTGCTTCTGAGCTGCCCTGCACACAGCACCCCTGCCTCTGTTCATCCTCAACCCCAGACTTGCTTCTATCCTGGGCTGCAGGCTGTCCCCTCGGCCTAGAACACTTTCCTATTCTCCCTTCTCAAGCCCACTTCAAAGTATGTCATCTCTCCCGTGGGGGCTTTTCTCCACGCACTTCTTTTCCGCGCAGAATCCACCACCTGGTCAATCACCAGAGGACCCGGGGGGTACGGTAAAGCCCTCTGCGTTCCCACAGCTCCTGGAGCCCAGAACCAACAGACCTGGAGATAAACTCCAGAGCTGCCATCCTCCTCGGACAGCGCTTCGCAAGGGCAAGGGCTGCATCTCCTTCTCTGTGTACCCGGCACCTCGGGCAGAGCTTAGCACAGAGCACAAGCTCATAAACTGCTGTTTAAAAACAATGTTCTAATAAAACGTTAGACCATTAACTCATGACGGGGGAGGCGCGTGGCTGAGTCCTGGCTTGGAGTCAGAGCCAGGTCCAAACGTTCACCAGCTGTGCGACCTAGGCTACTTGGCCAGCCTGGCCTCGGTGTTCCTCCCAATAGCACACGGGGCTGGCGGCAGGGGGGGGGGCGGGTTGGTCACAGAGATGAACTGTGGACTGTCTGCAAACACTGAGCACCAGCGCCGCACCCAGCGGGCTGTCGGGGAGTCATCATCAACATCACAAGACCAGACACCCACCAGGGACCCTTTGGTCCCACTGAATCCCCCCCCCCCGTGTTGGCATCCAAATACTGCCCTTCCCGGGAGCGCATCCCGGTTTCTCATCAGTGCACAGCGTACACAGGTGCAACGCAGAGCCGCGTCCTTGCGCTGGCTACCATCGACGGGCCTCGTGCTGTCTGGGGATGGTGTTTTCTCTCAAGGAGCCAGACACCCGCTTTGCCTGCCCGCCCCCCCCCCCC
>NW_006788863.1:1341257-1347458 GCF_000442215.2 Lipotes vexillifer
ACTGCAACAACCCGACACACCATCCCTTAATTGAGAGACGGTTCAACTACTCTTCAATGGGGAAAATGCCAAATCCGGAAAAAAAAAAAAAAATCACAGTTTGAAAATAAAAAGGAATTAAGCCTAACACCACAAAAGCAAAATTAGTGAAGCTAGCCTGGCAAAGATGGTTTGGCTTTGCAACAAGGCAGATGTCCAAGGGGGGCGGCTGCCCCATCACCAGGGGACTGGGAATAACCACTTGAAGGTGGGGCAGAGAGCCCGACGTGAAGGCAGATGGCAGATAAGAGCGGCTGAACTCCATTTGAAATGTATCCTCCTGACCTAAACCACAGAATGAGCTCATGCTACCAAAAACATCACGCTTACGCACTTGGCTTTAAGGATAAACGTAATTAACATAACTCCTCTTTATAACTGTAGCTCATTTGTTCTCAGATTCTGAACTCTGTAAACAAAATTTTTTAAAAAGGAAAATGAATCCTGTTTTAGGCAAGCCGTTCGGACCCACAGCTACGAATTTATCTCCTTGATGTTCTTGACTTTCAGAGCAGTCTGAACCTCTGAATAGAATGCCCAGTATAATATAGGGTAAATAAAGGCTAAAGTCACTCGTTACATGCACTGCAAAGGAATAACAGGCTGTGTGTTCTAGAGCTCACTAAACCATGCTTATTTACTCACTTCTATGGCACTTCACCACTGAGACATCCTGCTAAATAAAATGTTCAAAATTGTTAAAAAAAAAAAAAGAGAAAGAAAAGAAAACCTCCCAGTGGACCCAAGCTTTCCCATGTCAGCCTTCCCCCTCAGCATCATCAAGAAATACGGCAAAATATGCCAATAAACATTGTTCATCCGCGGACCCGCTGAAAATTCGATCCCAGCATGTCACAGCAACAATTCTAAAGGAAGTCATTTGCCAGACTGTCAGATTTCTACCCCAACAGAGGTGTTACCATAGACCTTAGCCAGAGTATCTGCTCTGAGTCGTTAATAGGATTATACCGAGATTGTTGTCCTTAGCGTGCCTGTAAAGAATGTTTCAGGATCAAGGGAGCCCAAGCTGCCCTTACAACACCCAAAGCATGAAACCTCCCAAAACAGTAAAGAAATGCATTTATGCCAAGTGTTGGAATTTTGAAACTAGAACGCCATTTGCCTCGCTGGTTCCCATGGAAGGAAAACATATCAGCCCATAAGCCGTTGAACCCGGCTACCCTCCAGCGCGACCTTGACAAAGTCACCTCGGTGCTCTAGGCCTCACTGTACACATCGCTGTGGACGGACTCCTGGGACCCTTCTGGCCCTGACGTTCCACCTGCCAGATTTACTGCGGATTTCTAGCCTGTGCACGTTCTCCGTGAGCCACAAGCAGGAGGTGGGAAGCACACTGATGCTGGAGTGTGTCGGCCATTCAACCTCACCATTCTGCGCAGTCCTGGGTCCAGATCACATGCGTGCGACCCAGCTGCAGCACTACAGGGGTGCATACCCTCATGGCACTTTTAAGACAGTAACTAGCACCGCTTCTAGAAAACCTACCCACCGGCTTGGTACACACGCTCCTGGTCACGTGGCACATTTACCAAGATGACAAAGTAGAACTCTCACTGGCGGCGCCCATCCCATCCAATAAGCAAGTGCATCTTCCTTTGCAAAAAGTCAAGCAATGGTGAAAGTTCCAGTATCAAAAAGCCACCTTCCAAGATGGGCTGCTGTTCCAGGCAATACCAGAGTCCTGCTTAAGCAAGGCACTACATTCAGAACCATCTAACAAACATTTACTCTATGCCACCCTTCGTTCCAGGCACTGGCACACCCATAAAGGGCAAGTAAGACAGGGCCACGCTCTCAGGGGCCTTACATTCTACAGGGGTGGCAGGGAGACAATAAACAAACCAATAAACAAGCAGAGGACCACAGTGGTAAGTGCTATGCGATGAATTACCCTTGACGTGATAAACAGGGGTGGTTAATGAAAGTGGTTAGAAAAAAGACCTCGCAGAGAAGGTGGTCTCTTCAACCCAGATGGCAGGAAGGTGGTACCCAGGCCAAAGCAGCTGCCCGGTGTTGCCTGGGGAACCAGGAACAGGCACCTGAGGGCTGCAATCCCACATCACGTCCCCTGCCGCATCTCACCCCCAGGCCTCCACCCTTGACAGGCTCGAAGCAAAGAAGCTGCAGGAAGGAGGCTTGAAGGAGGCTGTACCCTTTCTTCTCTCCGGATCCTTCAAGCTGCAGGCGGGTCGGGCCCGAGTACCCAGCAATGGGGAGAACAGACAGGAGTTTTAACTCCCCTGTGAGCTAAACTGTCCGTAGCTGAAAGTGTCAAAAGGCTTAAGCATCAGTGTGGCAGGCTCAGGAGGGATCCATCAGGAAGGAGGCCAGCAGGGTTGGAGCAGTGTCCCCAATGGCCCCAGCTGTGCCGGGCATTAACGCTGTGGCTTCTGCTCAAAGATGCTCCATCTGTCCTGGAGGAGTGGCCAGGCTCCTTCTTAACCCACTGGGGATGTTTCAGTATTTCCACAGTGGGTGTGGTCATACCCCGTGCTTACCAGCCAAAAATCGACCACTAGACATATCCTCAGGAGACAGAGAAGGGGGATGCAAGGGAAAAAAAATCACAGGTGGAGGCAGTGGTAGAGAAAAATAATTCACAGAGGCTGTTTAACCAATGAGCGTACAGAAATTATATGGCGTCATACAGAGATATTCTGGCTACGGATAACACTTGCAAATAGAACCATCAGAGGCATCAAAAGCAGGCCAAGTAAATGCAGGGACTTTTATTACAACTTCTACCATGTTGGTTGATACGAACAGAAACCTCCCCTCTGCTCAGTGTTCTGGAATAACCTAAATGGGAAAAGAATTTGAAAAAGAACAGATATATTATACGTACGACTGAATCACTTTGCCGCACCCCTGAAACTAACACAACGTTGTTAATCAACTATACTCCGATATAAAATAAAATAAAATTTCTTTAAAAAGAAAAAAAAAAGAAACATCTAGGGAAATGTTTAGCAGTTTGGGAACATTTCGGGGGGAAGGTGGACATTACAAATGCACTGATTCAATTATTCTTTATTTAACACACATCACATTATCATTAGATTTCTATTTCTACAAAAAGGGTGCAAGTTTATAGATAAAACAAGTTTTGCACCAAAATGTTGAAAAAAACATGTAGTAGGAGAGAATGTCAAGAAGATATGTAAGGAATAAGTTTCAGGAAGGATGAACTAAGAATAAACCAAGCTAAGACATTGGTGCCCGACACAGGGCCCTACAAAATACACCAAGGAGGAAAGTGTAGGGTCGGCCCCCAGCATCTATTTACAACTATTCAACAAATGATATATAGTCCCTGAGGCTTCGTACAGACCTTTGTACTTTCTAATTACCTTTCAGAGGTAAACACCAAGTTTATAAGATTAAGGATAGAAGATAACAGCTGGCAGAAGGGTAAATGTCACCATGAAACAGAAGGGGCTTTTTTGTCACCTATGGTGAAAAGCAATATTCATCATTACATAATGCTTCTCCAACTTCCTCAGCTACCCCAAACAGAGCAGAGAACCAGGAGGAAGTTAAAAAAAAAAAAAAAACCCTCTAGATAACAAAAATAAATGTCACAAAGGTCACGCACGACAACTTATAGACTAACAGGAAAGTCCCCTGGGTCCTCGGGCAGAGCTATGTACTCTTGGACACTATTCTAAAGGTTGTGACGATCTGCCTTGCAGTCAAATACAGCTTTGAAGTGCTACCTAGGGCAGAGGGGAGGGGAGTGGATATGGGCACACTGGCCATGGGAGGAGGGGTGAGCTGGCACTGAAAGAGACGCACTGAAAAGCCGTAAACACAAGACACACGTACTGAGCGAGGCATTACCAGGGGACCGTCTGTCCCCAGAGGAAATGGCCGCACAGGCCACAGAAGCCCTTGAGGACAAGTGCGCAAACAATAAACGATGTTCAGTGGGGAAAGGGAAGGGGGAGGGGCAATCTGGGATGGGGATGAGAAGGTACGCTACTATTATGTTGAAAATAAGCTACGAGAATATATTACACCACACAGGAATGTAGCCAATGTTTTACAGTAACTATAAACGGAGGATAACCTTTAATAATCGTGAATCGCTATATTGTACACCTGTAACTTACATAATATCATACATCAACTGCACTTAAATTTTTAAAAATAATGTTTGTAAGGAAAACCCTAATCAACAGAGACATATCCCAAATCTACACTCACAACAGTTAATAGGAGAACAGTCAGAAGCATGTTTCAGGGCTATGGGTAAATTAAAATCCCTCCCCAGTGACACAAGGTGGGTGAGGCCTCATCCCACCGACAACCCTGTGACTGGTGTCTACTTAGGGGCTAAACACACGCAGTAAACAAAGTAAGCTGTGTTCTGTTTCACTTGAGATGCGCCTGATTCCCTCTGCTACAGCCCGGAAGCAGCATCCCAGAACTCACCCATCTCCTGGGAGGAGTCCTCTCCTAAAAGGAGTGCATGCAGACCACAGTCACTTCCCCATGGCCGTACAGCGCGTCCAGGCCAGAAACCATACCTGCGTCAGCGTTCTGATCTTTCATCTCCCTCTCTACGTTAAATCTGGGGGCAGATCCTTGGTGGATATGTGAGACTTCATTGTCAGCAGTCAGATTAAGAATGAAAGACACAAAGGTGGGAGTTCCCTGGTGGTCCAGCAGTTAGTTAGGGCTCCGCCCTTTCACTCACGGAGCCCAGGTTCAATGCTTGGTCTGGGAACTAAGCTCCCACAAGCTTCGCAGCGAGGCCAAAAAAAAAAGACACAAAGGCACCTCATAGTACTGGAGGATGAAATTATTTTTCCAGTAAAGTGGCAAGAACTGCAACAGAGTTTTGAGGAGAGAAACAAGTAACTAAAACAGGGTAAGTGACACTGACCCCTCACACCTAATTTTGAAGTGCCTCCCTTGCCAGTCTAAATCCAAGTGCCCAGCATCGGTTAGAGCAATCAATTTCCATGTTTGACAGGGCTCAGGACACCCAGTTGATTTTGAAACTGAGCAGGCCTGGGGATCTGATGGAGTCAACCCCACAGGAGACTCTGGAATTCTCCAGGGAAGAGAGTAACCATCCATAGGGCGGGGGGTGGTCAACGGTGGACAGAATGATCTCCGACTGTCACAACAGATCAATTTGGACATCTCACATTTAGCACTTCTTTGAAGAGCTTTCTGAATATGACGCAGTGCACAGACTGGGTGAATGGCGTTTTCTGTGTGGTACCCTCAGGTGGGTCTGTACTGGGGGAATTAGACTCTCATCTGCATTGAGAAAAGCAACAGGGCAATCAGAAACCAACCATAATTCAGTAAGAGGCAAAAAAAAAAAAAAAAAAAAAAAAAAAATGCCCGCATGACGGAGTGGAAAAGTTGAAAGCCACAAAAAGAGGGGAAAGTTCCAGGAAAGCCGCTCACTTTCCCCGGGGATCTTCCTTAGCACCCACCTGTTACCCTCGCATCCTGGAACCTTCCATGCGCGGGAAGATAGCTCTACACCGCCCCCTAGCGCTGGCCGCCCCGCTTCTCAGGCTGAGCACCGCAAGGTGAGCGGTTCCTCCACCTCCGCTTACTTCCGGCTGCCAACCCTCCCAAAGGCTAAACATAGACCAGTCCTCTGCACACAGATTAGGAAACCACCCGGCTATTTTTAGCATCATGCATCTTAGGAATGGAAACGGCCCAGCCTCTGACGGCAACACAATGTGTGTGGCCTGGCTTCACGAACCCACTTCTCAGGAGCGGGGTGAATCGACCCCGGAAAGTGGCCAAAGACCCCGGCGAAAGTTCTGGGCCTCGTTACAAAGCGACGATGGCACGTGGACCACAAGAAAGAATGGCAAGGAAAGGACAATGTCAGGTACAAGTCGCGAAGGGACCCGGGAAGATGAGAGATGCCAGGACAGGCCTGATAAGTAAGTCAGAGCATTAGGAGAAAGGACCTGGGACGGAAAAAATAAAAAAAACAGAAGCCAGGAGCCAGGGATACGGTGCGTGGTCATTTGGGGAAACTTGGTCCAGTAAGAAGTGATATTTTGAACTGGGCATTTATTTTACGTGATAAAGAACACAGGTTGGTCTGATCCGTCTCCTGCCAGGGTACAAGTGGCGCTGTGGCTTCTTTGATTCCCCCCC
>NW_006788863.1:1348374-1350310 GCF_000442215.2 Lipotes vexillifer
ATTGGACGTGATCCCTTTGATCAGCAGCTCAAGCAGCCTGCAGGTGCCCCGTCCCATCACATCACCAAGTCGTAAGAAGCAACCGCAGTACTATCAGCTGATAAACGTGATGCCTTGTCTTGCTGCCCAAACAGCAAGTACAGATAATGGCTACAAAGGTCCCAGGAATCCTTATTTTCTCTCTTTTTGGACTCTAGAACTTTCTGTGCTTTCTTAAAGGTGAACACTCTGGAGAGTTTCAATCCAGACTTGAAGCTCGGAGACACCCCCTCCAAAACCTACAGAAAAAGTTGCTTGTGACTTAAAAACACAGTTCAGGGCGTTCTGATCTCCTAGGCACATGCTGCTCACGTTCGTTTCGCACGGTTCATGAAGTGACAGCCTTCTTGCATTCTGAACAGATGGCATACAAAGCAGTAAAAACATGTACATTTCTTTTCAAATAACACCGAGAGCCGCCACTTGTAAACAGGGTGTTTAATATTCTAATTTTAGACAGCCTGCATTGACATTGTGGTTTCATGTGCAGTATAAAATTTCTATTTACAAAGTAGTCTCAAAAATGACTTCATAATGTTAGATCAAGAGCAAAAGGGTTTAAAAATTGAATGATGTAAATCATATGGGGTTCAGAGGCTAAGCAAATTACACACCCTGAAGCAGCCCTGGCTTTATGAAAGGAGCCTTTCTCCGGCTCTGTGCGATCCCAGCCCAAGGGAACTTGCATCTGAGAGTTTTCTAAACATTTCAGGTACACTTGAAAGGTGAAAGTAATTCTCATTTCCTATGCAGGATTAAGTCGTTTCCAGCACACACAAAATAGCAGTCACTCACCATCGCACATAAAAACACACCACCAGAAAGGTAAGGGCTTCAGGAGTACAAAGGCACATTAAAAAAAAAAAAAAAAAAAAAACACAAATTTCAACAGAAAATTCACTTCATCTGCTTTCCATAACCAAAGAGCCTCAAAAGACTACATCTGGTACATTGACATATTAGTATAAATTACAAAATTCAAAATCTCAGTACAGCTTGGAAGGAAAGAGACACACAGAACAGTTTCTGACTTCTATAGTTAATGGGGGAAAAAAACCACTTGGTGCATGTGGGTTTTCAGTTTGTTTGGTTTTAATTTTTCCTCCACATTAAACATAACCATCATGCTATTTTTTTTTGACATGCTCTTAACCTTGCATCTGCCTCAGCATCTCATTTATTGCTTGCTATATGACTAATCAAAAAAAAAAAAAAAAAAAAGAGCACAAGAGAAATACATTTTTTTAATTCCCCCCTGCACACGTCCACGGGGCCCCTCGACCTCTTGGCTTGCTATCTACTTACTGATTAATTGATGCCTTTCCACCGCGAGCGCTTCAATTAATGCGGCTGACACACGTCCTGGGACACCCCTCCCCAGGGCAAAAAGCTCGGAGGACAGTCAAACATGCCAGGACGCGTTCGTGTCGGACTCGGGTCTAGAGGCAGTTCTCGAACTTAGGACTCCGGCGACGAGAGGTCTTGCGAGCGCGCTGGCCCTGACGCCCCCCAGGGCTCCCAGCATGTCCGCGCTGCGGCGGCGCCTGCGGGGATACTCAGGCTGCCCCGCTGGAGCCCGGCGGCCGCTGCCCCAGCCGCAGGCTGCGCGGAAGCTCCGCGAACGCGGCGCGCGGGCCGGGGTGCGTCCCGCCCGGGCGCGCCGGGAGGCGCGGGCGGCGCGGCAGGGGACGGAGCGGGGTCACTCACCGTTCTGCTCCTTGGTGCTGGCGAGCTGGAGCTTGCTGCTCAGGCTGGACTCAGCCCGGGTCCCGGGTCTCTGGCCGGCCAGGGCGGATGTCAGCAGCAGGAGCCCGAAGAGGAGCATTGGGCTGAGCGGGCGGGCGCGCGGGCGGCGGGCACTGGGGCGGCGGGGCTGCGGGCCGGGCTCAGCGCCGCC
>NW_006788863.1:1351630-1360016 GCF_000442215.2 Lipotes vexillifer
GCCCGAGCCGGGGGACGAGGGAAGAACTTCCTGCGCCTCCCCGCCTCCGCGCGGCCCTCCCCCCCGGGCCCGGGCTCCTCGTTCCTTCCCGAGGGCATCCCCGTCCCCAGAGGGCCGGGCTGCGACCCTCGGCCAGGCTTTCTCTGCCCGAGGAAGAAGGGAAGCCGGAACGCAGGAAGGTCTTTGCCTCCAGCTTCCAGCCCTCTGAAGCAGGGAGTGGAAAAAAGTAAAAGTAAAGACAAATGGCCGGGATAAGAACACCATTTATTCCTTTAACAAACACTGTAGGGACAGAATGCCTCCTGGGTCGGGCACTGTTCTAAGGCTGCAGACATGAAACCAGGCAAAAGTCTCTGCCCTCGTGAAGCCTGCCTCAAATTAGTTGTCAAGCAAGTGCCAGGGCAGGCAAAGCACAAAGAGCGCCCACCTTCTGTGAAAGAGCCGAGGCGAACGACAGGACCAGGTAAGGCCGGGGGAAGGATGGAGCCCCAGGGGGCGAGCTGAAATACGGGCGGACTTTCAGGGCTCCTGCCTAGGGAGCCAGCTGCCCTTCCCGGCCCGGCTAGGCCCTCGGTGAGTACGGAGGGGAGCCGCCCTGGGAAAGGTCCAGGGACGCCCCCACCGTGGACCCAGCTAGGGGCGGAGCCTTCCCGCTGAACGTGGCAAGCCCCCTTCCTCTGCTCAGATGCCCACGGAGCCCAGCCAACTTGACCTCTCTGCTTGTAACATCTTATTTCTCTTCTCTTTTTTCCCCTCTTAAAATTCAACGAGGCTCAACTCCCCTTTGAGGCCTTTGCTCACCGCTCCCATGGGTTCATTCTTGCTGCTTCACTTCTGTCTTCAGAGGGCAGGATGTTAAGGCCGATAAGGAAAGCCCAGTCTCTGACCATGAAGACGCCGCAGTTTAGCAGACACAGGCCTTGGTAGTGTCTTCACTTGAGCAGCCCCTCAAGGCCACTGTGAATCCATATTTGCGCAGTAAATATGTTCTAAACGTGGTCTGTAGATCTGGGGGAGAGTTCCCAGTTTTAATAGCTTAAGGAGACTCGTTATGTAAAAGACATGCTTTATGAACACACTCTAATCTATTTGTCTTGAAACCAATCGCTTCCCGGTTTTGCGAATTCTGTACTTTTAATTTCCTAATCAGGATTTTTCTAAATGACGCTGTTATATGTCTATATCGTTGAGTTTGATGACCACCCACATAGAGTGTGTGTGTGTATGTGTGTGCAGATGTAATCCATTTGCTCTCACGAGATTATAAGGGTGATGACTACCCTTTCTTCTGTATCGTTTCATATTGGCTAGAAGAGTGCCTGGCCCAGGGAGCTCATAAAGAAACACTCCTGACTGACTGACAGGTTTCTTGATTGGAGTCACTTACATTCGCCCTGGAATTTCAGCATGGAGGTTGTATTTGAAAAGTTACACACGATCTAGAATAATCCTCCACCTCTGCGTTTTACCTCATCCATGGTCTACAGATTGCTTTGGCACTGGCCTTATAAATAAAGCCAGCCGGGGTGCCCCTGCAGGACTCTAGACCAAATCCGCCCACATCTCCATTGCCTGGATTCCCTTCCGTGTCCTTGCACTAGTGTCTCTTGAATTGCCCTTGGCCTTGGCAAGGTTGATTGTTTTAACACTGTATCATCCTCTGCTCCATTCTGCTTATAAACCCTTCCTAGGAAAGTGGGATCCTTGCATGGAAAGTAAATTTTATATAACCCGGAGTCTGCACAGTTACTAAACAATAGATTCTGAATGAATATGGCTTTGTTTTGGCCTAAAGCATTTTCCTTGAGGAAAGGCATCTGTTCCGCCCACCAGGAGAAAATAATTGGGAACATTCTTTGTGGTTTTCGTGTTTTCTTAAACCTTCGGCAGGCATGCCCACTCCGGCTGAATATATGTAGAGTGCCACCTACAAATTCCTGATGAGGAACATGCCGGAAGGTACTCGGTTATTAGCAATGATCATTTTGGGGGGGGAGGGAGGCTGGGTGTCGCTATTAACTTTTTTTTTTTTTGGAATGAGATGATTTAAAGGCAACTATCCATTCAGCTAATCACTTAACACTCAGGAGGGCAGGAACCATGGGGCTGTATATTTTGCCCAGAAAATCAAATATTACAAGTTTTCTTGCTCTTCTTCTGATTCAGTCCTGACACACACGTGCGCGCGTGCGCACACACACACACACACGGACACGTGCAAAACGATTTTGACTTTTCCCAGAACTTTTCAGTATTTTAGTGGCAGATGAGTGAGTAGGAGTTTCTGAAGTTCAGAGCACTATGAACTGGTGTCCACTACTTTCTAGAATGACTAACTAGAAACCTAAGTGTCCGCTACTTTCTAGAATGACTAACTAGAAACCTAAGTGTCCGCTACTTTCTAGAATGACTAACTAGAAACCTAAGTGTCCGCTACTTTCTAGAATGACTAGCAATACTTCCTTTTTCTTTTTTTTAATAAATTTATTTATTTATTTTTGGCCACATTGGGTTTTCGTTGCTGCACGCGGGCTTCTTATTGCAGAGGCTGCTCTTGTTGCGGAGCATGGGCTCTAGGTGCACGGGCTTCAGTAGCTGTGGCTCGCGGGCTCAGTAGTTGTGGCGCGTGGGCTTAGTTGCTCCGTGGCATGTGGGATCTTCCCGGACCAGGGCTCGAACCCGTGTTCCCTGCATTGGCAGGTGGATTCTTAACCACTGCGCCACCAGGGAAGCCCAGCAACACTTCTATACACATTTAAATGAGACCGGGAGCTGGGGGTGTCGTGAGTAAGCAAAGTGAATGCCCGCAGAAACAAAGAGCGCAACCTTGGTCTAGAATCCTTTCTGCCCCTTTTCCTTACAGGAGACGTTTACACTGGAGTCTGTCTCCTGTGTAAATGGAGAATTTAGAATTCTTAGAATTCTTCCATTCTCTAAGCTAAGACAGGTAGTGATGCCAGTTCTTTGTCAACTTAATTGTGCTTCTGTGATGATACAGGACTAGGACCAGTTTCCTAGCCTCAACTCAGAGGTGCCTGGAGGCTGGCAAGAGAGGATGAGTAGGTGCTTCTCCCCAAGTCCATCCAGTCATGGTAGTTCTTTCACCTGTTACGATCCTGGTTGGGAAAGAGAAATTCTACTGAAAACCAAAAAGAAGGGGAGAAAAAAGAGTTTGGAAACCACTGACTAAGGCAAGTGTCAGGAATTGTATTGAATTCAGGAAAACAATAAGTTACGTGTGGGTAGCCACCTTTTCATGTTTAATCTGTTTGGTATCATCAAAAGATGCCAAGTGTGGTTCCCAGGTAAAGAGAAATAGTACAGTACATAAGTGAGCTGTAAATCGTAAGGAAATTCTGTCGTCATTAGCCAAGCACGGACATCCGATGTGCTATTCCACAGGGTCCCACAGGTGGCATCCGGAACAATCCTGAGATCGGGGCGCCCCCTGAAAATTCGGACAACCACCAAACACTGTGTTTGATCATATCCCGTGGTCAATAAATGTCCTTTTTCTCTCCCCCGAAATCATGTGTAGGCTATGAAGGCTTCTGTCCACGTGGTGACAAATCGTAGCAAAGAACTCAAGACACGGCCACGGATCTTCCTTTCTCAGACAGTGAGCCCCTTCTTTCAGAGGTCATGAGAGAAGGACCCTCTCACTTTGTGATCATTGTTTCAAGGGCAGTCTTTCCTTGGCTGTCAGCCTTTGTATAAGGGGCCCAGAGCCTCAGTATGCAACTTAACGAATGTGAAAAGAGTGCTGTTTGTTAGCAGGCAGGGACAGAGAGCTTAACTCATCTTACATCAAGGTTCCCTCGATTGCTTTTGAAGTTCAGGATAGTTCAAAGAGTTGTCATAACCCTTTTCTACTGTGATTACTACTCTCAGCCATCTGTCATCTTTACGGTCAGAAAAGTGCCTGCTCTCTTCTATCCTGAAACAGCCTTGCGACATCCTAAGGCATCGTTTTATTTTCCCAAATTTTATTTCTATGGGCACAGTTGGCTTTGATGCTTTCCCCATCTTCCCGGACCACAGTCTCTCCTTGCTCGTTGTCTGGATTATCTTTTACTGGTCCTTCGTGAAATTGGGAGGGTGAAAAGCGTGCCTTTCCCCGCAGATTGCCAGTTAAACAGAAGGCAGCCAGGGAAAGTAAAAGTGAGGGGAGAATCATTCAGAGTCAGATTCACTCTGTGAAGCACCCGTCATGTCCCAGGAACTGCTAGATACCTTGAAATATATTTTCTCATTTCATCTTCCCACCAATCCTTTGAGGAAAGCCGGAGTTTCCCCCATGTTACTGCAGAGAGATGGAGAATTAATGGAGAATTTGCCTGGGGTCACACTACCGGTGACAGGTACAGGTCACCTTTGTCTCCCGACTCCCCTTAGACTCCAGTGTGTTTCATTCGACACTCTGAGGCCCTGGATTTTGGACCAAAGCGTTCCCACGTGAAGCTTGTGCATGTTTCCCAAAGTTTTCTTCATGACGACTGGCCTCCCCATCTTTGATCTGGGGTAGACCTTGGCGTACGTAGACAAACTCTCGCACGTGTTCAAGAGCACAGTGCCGAGACAGCTAGCATCTTTGTGGAACAGCCTAAATAAAAGACGTGAGCCAGACTGAATCTGGGTCACTGGAGGTAGGGTGGTGACTAAGGCATCGGAAAGCTGGCCTGGGGTCGAAGCCCACCCAAGGCGTGGGCATCCTGTTTATCCTGGCCAAGTTAGTCATCCAGGGAATGCCTCAGTCTGCACCATCTGTGGGCAGTTATGTCAAAGAATCTATCTCCTTGTCTTTGAGGACAAAGGGGAAGGAGTTCTCATTCCTCTCTTGCTGTTCATGATTGCTACCGAATTACAGCATCAGGGCTGGGAAGAAATACACTCTTTTCGCCGTTGTTCCCTTGGAAGAATCAGTTTATGATGAACTCTAGGTGTCAGCCTAGGCTTCTTTCACGCCTACCATTCCTATGTTAGAACACATGTCCACGTGTTTCTAATTCAAAATTCCTGGTCTACGGTGTTTTTTTAAAGCCCTATGGCAAGGCAAATTTGCATCTGCATTGATAATTTTATAAAGGTATTTTTAGATAGGCTGGAGTTTTTCAAAGCCCAAAGGCAAGAACTAACCTGCGACCTGTTGAGCCTTCAGGCGAGCAAAAGTCTTCAAATGAAATTCTAATTCCTGAAATAAATTCCGTTCGTATCTGAAGGGATATACGAGTGGAAAAGACACTCATGGTATCAATATTTGTCCCATCGGACAGTTAGTGTGGAAAAAAATTCATTCTTTCTTTTCTTTCTTGAATGACTTTTTAGACACACGTAAAACCAAACAAACGTGAGCGTCGGCCAATTATTCTAGCCACGGTTTTTCACACTTACTGAGGCAAATGATTATACTATGGGACTGTTAAAAAACACTATTTTAAGAATTCAGAGCACTTCCTAATACCTCTTTCTTCCTGCCTGCCTAGATTTCCTGTTTGAATTTGATCATCACCGTGTACACCCACGTTCAGCACTCTCAGCCCTGAAGGGGGAAGAAATGTCCCATCCCTCAGAATCTGTGTGGTCTGGTACACGAATCGACTGTCACCTAGCCTATTTTCATTTTACATCTTGCAGAGCTGTTATCACATTACTACCTTTTTGATCGAAATGTCCACGTGGAGTTTCTACAAATGATGGATGAATTAATTAACTCTGTGCATAACTATTAATACAATCCCCATTTTAAAGATGAGAAACTGAGCCCCAGGAAGGCTTTGTAACTTGACCAGAGTCACATGTTTGTGAGTAGCAAAACCAAGCAGGACCCTGCGGGGCTCCTGGTCTCGGAAGCCTTTCTGTCCCCCATTTCTCGTTTGTAGGTAGCAGGCTCCAGCGTCCATGGCCTTCTCTTGGAGGTTCAAACAGTTGCTAATCAGGGAAGGGAAGAGATGCAGAGACAAGGGAAGAGCAGTCCAGAAACAATGGTGCAGCCTTGGGGCAGGGTCCCGGTTCCCCCTCCAGGGATGCACAGAACAATGTCTTTGAGTTGTTTACAGAACTAAAACCCCCATCAAATGGAAGATGAAGCATTCTTCATTCCAGAAGACAGGAAGCACAGAAGCTCAGCAGGAGACCCCCTGAGGCCAGATTAAAGGAGCGCAGGCCCTGCGCACACCCTGGTCCTTATCAGCACCCCCCCCCCACCCTGGAGCCATTGCTACAAAACTCCTCACCAGATCCTCCCGGGTTGGGACATACAGTGTTCAAAGGCAGGAACCTGCTGTGTCCCCCTTTGCCTGGAAAAGTATTAAAGCTCTTTTCTCCTTCACCCAGCTGTGTCTCCAAGATTCCATTCAGCACCGGTGCACGGAGGCCGAGTTTTCTGCATCAGTATTGAAGCCAGAATTGGAATGCAGGTACTTGGTTCCGGTGCTGGCACTTTAAACCATCACGTTTTCATTCCTCCACGAGTGTCTCCAAAAAGACATTTCAGACTTATGAAATGTACATTTATATTAAGCACTTGGTGTTTATTTTATGACTCCACACGGTTTTAGTCATAAATATGTAACTTAAAAATTCTACTGCCAACAACAAACATACATCATTTTGATTCTGGTCTCACATCAAAAGGACAGTGCCCCAAGCCTACAGGAACTAGGCAGTCAGTGAAACCATCACGGTGTCTTGGATGGAATACCCTTTTTAGTGGCTATAGAAATGTGAAATGAATCTTCTGAAACCATCCAAAGGGAAAAGGCTCTGTTGCCCTGATTCTTAGCGAGAAGACTTTTTGCCATAAAATCGCCGTTACTGTGTTCCTGGGTCTGACAACTGTGATGAGGGAAAATCATAATTTGTACTCAAATCAGTTTCTGAAGGACAGAAGTAGGAAAAAGCAAAGGCAGTGAGGTGACTAACTTCTTTCTGGGGAAAAGTGAACGTTCTAAGTAGGAGACAGAGTTTCTGTTACCGCTAACCTTGAGATCATCGTGGACTTGACCAAGACGGCAATCTGTCGGGAGCTTCGATGCACGCATGCTGCTGGACCCAAGAAGCTACAAGGTAAATAAAAGGCATGATTGCTGCCCTCAGTGAGTTCCCCCTGAGTTGGGGCATCAAATCATCTTCATGTGTGTTTGTTTCCACCTGTGATGTGACCTGTCCTCTTGCATTATCTACAGTCTGCAGAAAGCCCTGCAGACTGTACTCCGCCCGGTCCCCTCTTAACGTTCCTGAAAGCTGTCCTCAGGTTACCAGCTTCATCTGTTTAAACACAAAGCTGATCACAGCCTGATCCCTGCTCTAAAAGTCTGAGCCTCCCCCTTGACTGCAGAAAAACGTTCTTCTTGGGCGTGATCTCTTCCTTACCCACCGGGTCTCACCCTTCCGATGCACCACAGTTCCTGTACTCACACTTGCTGGTCCTTGCTGCTTTTCTTACGCTCCCTCCACAGTTATAGATAGCTCAATCTGGGACTTCTTGTATTCTGTTTTACTCTTCCTATCAGCTTCTTTTTTCCCAGTACTTAACATACTGCTCTTATCAAGTAATAATCGCTAACTCTACTATGTGCCAGGCACCATCCTAAAGATTTCATGTATACTCACATCTTCATTCTCACAGCAAACATACAAGATGGGTGTATTACTTTTTAATTTATTTTATTGAAGCATAGTTGACTTTCAATGTTCTGTGAGTTTCTGCTGCACAGCAAAGTGACTCAGTTATACACATGTATACATTCTTTTTCATATTCTTTTCCATGATGGTTTATCACAGGATATTGAATATAGTTCCCTGTGCTATACAGTAGGACTTGGTTGTTTATCCATTCTCTATATAATAGTTTGCATCTGCTAACCCCAAACTCCCAATCCATCCCCCCCGCAACCTCCTCCCCCTTGGCTACCACAAGTCTGTTCTCTATGTCCGTGAGTCTGTTTCGTATATAAGTTCATCTGTGTTATATTTTAGATTCCACGTATAAGTGATACCACATGGTATTTGTCTTTCTCTGTCTGAGATGGGTGTACTCAATAGGATTTACAGAGAAACAGAGTAAGAACAGAGAGGCCAAGCGATTTACCTCAGACCACTGGGGCTGTGGGTGGCAGAGCCAGGTCTTGAACTTGGTAAGTCTAATTCTCGAGTCCCTGCTTTCGACCATCACTCTGCCTCTAACAGAAGGGGTCCAACCGGTACGGGAGGCCGTGTAGATGCCCAGTCACCATCTAAGCATTGAAGTCAGAGGTACAAGCTAACATCTTTTTTTTCCTCTCCAAAAGGCTGTTATTAATTCAGTGGAGGATTTTATCATTAATGGTGTCTTAAAATAAAGATAACACTAAGTAATTTTTTTGGCTGAATAAAGAAGTCTTTCCC
>NW_006788863.1:1360030-1378642 GCF_000442215.2 Lipotes vexillifer
CTTTCCCTAACTTCTCTCCTTTTCTCACCATCACTGAGTCATCACCAGGGTAAGTCTCATCCTTCCAAAAACTTTCTAGGGCAAATCCTTAGCCCCACTGCCCCCAAATTAATGATAATATCCTCTAGTTGTGCTGACGCACCCTCCCTGAAATTGACTGTAAATGCTTTGATGGCAGAAATCGTGCCTTCTCTCTCTCTCTTGCTTTCAATCCAACCACCCCTGGACCGCCTGCCCACCACAGCACTTAACTCTGCATGTGTGCACTTCCGTGTTGAGCACATCTTTTAATAGCTGGTGAGTGAAATTAACAAAAGTTTGGAGTAGCCAAATGCAGTTACAGCCGTGATAAATCTTCATGGAAGAAAAATGAATGAGGAGCAGCTCCTTCCGACATAGTGACGGAGACTGGAGCCATGTGGAGTTCATTTTCTTGCTTGGCTGTCAGTCAGAGTTGCGGAGCTTGTAAACGGAAGAGCTAAATTATGGAAAACAGGAGTCAAAATGTACAAACCTCTAGGCTCACACCTAAGTGAAAATTATTCATATAATTTTATTTATTTGATGAGCTGAAAGAAGACCAGGTGAGCACTTTCCAAAATGGAAGCAATGCAGAATCTGTCTTTTCAGAAGTCCTATGGTAATACTCATTCCAATATTACAAGGTTATTTCTAAAGCCTGGCAAACAGCCCAATTCATATTGCCTGAATGGTTTAAATAGAGTTATGATAGAAAAATCTTATGTAACAGATGGTTCGCAAGACTCTAATAGCCAATCTGTTGTAGCCAAGATGTCATCATTTTGAAAAATAACTTCTATGAAAGTATCTCTTCATATTTTGAAAGGATGATGTCAGATGAAATCCTTTGTTTTTTAATTTTAGATTTTAACTTTGTGTGTTACAATTTAAAACATGTATGTGTGTGAAAACATGTGGCTTTGAAATAATAATTGCTGACTGTTGCTGCCTGGGGAGAAGAAATTTCAAAAGCCACTGAGCTAAAATGGGAAATGAAGGGTCGCTGTTTATGAAGATTCATACGTGAAGTAATTTAATGAAATGACAATTCACTTTGCATCTCCTGTGCTTTCGGCAATTAATTTTACTGTGAAATATTAGACTTCAGCTCTGAGTTAATATCTTGCAAAATAAAGAAACTGTCGTGGACTGAACCAAACGTGCCACTTCATGATTTTTTGTCTTATCTGGCACCAATTCATTACTTTAAAAACAGCATATAGGGAACTATACTCAATATTTTTAACACCTATAAGGAAAAGAATCTGAAAAAATATATATGTGTGTGTGTGTGTGTGTGTGTGTGTGTGTGTGTATGAATGTATAACTGAATCACTTTGCTGTATACCTGAAATTAACACATTGTAAATCAACTATATTTCAATAAAAAACAATTTTTAAAAAACATATGCTGAGATTTTATTCTTAGAAATAAATTAATTCATAACACAGTAATGAAAAAAACTTCCTTAATGAGCTTAGATAAAATATAGTTACTCTCATGACGCTTTAAGTTCATGAAAATGGATTCTATTTATTGTGACCTAAAAATACTGTTTATAAATGGAGTATAGTCTATAAAAATATTGAATCACTGTGTTGTACACCTGAAACTAACATAACATTGTAAATCAACTATAGTTCAATAAAAATAAATAAATAAAAAGGCTGTCTGTGATGGTTTCCTTGTTCCTTTCACCACCGATGCTGAAATGATGCATTTGCAGCTGACGTGGTATGGGGTTTCCAAGCACTGCCTCATGTAAATGTCCCTCCTGAAGTTGATCAGGCACAAAACTTCACAGGAGAAAGGTAGCATATATTTCTGAAACTAGGATTGACCTTTCATTAGTAATTTAATTTTGAAAGATTTCTAAATGTTTTACAATATACCAAATGCTGATGCAGGATGTTAATTTATTGTAGGACATCATGTTACGATGAGAAGTACACACAATTGGAAGTTCTGTGTTCCACCACAATTAGATTTGTGACTTTAACAGCAAGGAAAAGTTAACTTGTCTGGTCCTTAGTTTCTACAACTGCAAAAGAGAAAGTTTACCTGGTTGATTCCAAGATTCTGTTTTCCAACAATTTCCGATTCAGTATACACTTTGTTTCTTTTTTACTGGAAAAAATATCTATTCTCATAGTCTTTCTTGGGTGGAGACAATTACATCTTAAAGGATCTTTACTTTTCTTTAAAGGGAAACAACCTGTGTCCAGAGAGCTTTTACTTAGCTGGACATCACATCAGAGCAGTCATGGTTTCTTAGAGATCTGCCTACCTCGACCTTAAAGACTTTTCTGGCCAGACGCAGTATATAGATCACTCTAAAAACTTTAAATGTTTAAAACAACAGAAAAACAAACAAAATATTACTGGGGTGGGGGGTGGGGGGAAGAATGTGAAATCTAAAAAAAGAAGAAAGGAAAAAAAAAAACTCCCAAGGGAGAAATATAAGGCTCCTATAATCAAAATTTCCATGTGTTTAGAAAAAACTATTATCCAAATTATTCTTCAAGTGTTTAACAGTTTAGGATTTTTAGACTGCCTTTGGTCATTATCTTTTCATATGAATATGAGTTACAAAGTGACAGTGGCCAATTTCTGCTTTGGCTTCTGCTGGTGGTTCTGCAGTGGCAAGCCTGTGATGTTTGAACTCCATGGAGCAATAGAAAAGGATATTGATTGATGGCTCTGTCTTCTATACATATGCAAATTGGGTTTGCATTAATATTAATATTGTCTAGATACAAAAGGAAACATTTCCTTTATCATTATATCATAATAATGAATATTAATACCTTCTAGACTTCAATGTAAATTAAAAACACTACAATTATTAAAACTTATCTCCTGACATTCTGCAATGGATTTGTTCTTTGCCTTCCTCTGAATCTAATATCGTGCGGTTATTCACGTCGAAAACACCAGGAGGCACATACAGGAGACTCTGTATCTGTTACTATGGTGACTGTTGGACATATTTTGAAAGAAAAAGCAACCATTATTATGCATAAATTTAAATACTACTGTCCACCTTTTTTAGAATTGCCGTTGGAAATTAGACGTCGCATTTTAAAAATTGTTTAAAGTCGTATGCTTCCTATCTTTCTTCTCAAGGAAAATATAGCTAGCTGGAACAACACAAACAAATAGCTGAGTTGTTAAGGAGAGTAAACTACAACTTTTGTTTTCCTCTAAAGATGCTGACACATTATTCTGTACGTAGGCTCTAGAGACAGTCTGATCTGGCTCAAATCATAGCTCTGTCACTTATTGGATGTTTATTTCCCTCTGTAACATAAAAGGAACCATAAAGAGGAATTGGAATGCATTATGGATAAATTTGATTTGAGTATGCGGACCAAAATCATTTTTAGGGTGACGGACAGAGAAATAAATGTACAATATCTTATAGTATTTACTGATTTAAAGTGCCGTGATTAGCACCTTAGAGACTCTTTAGCAGATCATGCATCATAATACTGTAATTGATACAGGTGTATTCTGAAGTTGTATTTTCAGTATTTTATTTTCACCTTTTTCCAAAAAAGTATTGACTATGAGTATCGGGCCCTGTGCTAGGTCCTGGGAGACAATTGACAGTAGCCAGGATGAAGCCCTGAGAATCTCTAATACGTAGACTCTGGGTCGAGAAGAACAATTGAGAAAAGGGGTCTAAGAAGAGCCAGTCTTGTTAGGTGTAACGAACACGAGACATGTCAGGAGAGCTGGGGAAAGAGCACGCGTTCAGTTGTTAGAGGTAAGGAATGTCGTTACTGGGTAGCGTCTGTGAAAAGTATTAGATAAAGAGCACGTTGGATCTGGGACCATGGAGGTTATTGCTGACCTTGACAAAAGCAGTTTTAGTGGTAAGGCAATGACAGTAGCTAGAATAGGATGAGTGGAAGATTTAATTGCAGATTGGTTTTTAAGTAATCCATTGTATTATCATTTATATACAATTAATTTGTGCATTTTAAGTGTACGCTTTGGTAAGGTTTGCCCCACGTAGACACTGATGATAGGGAACTGATGGGATGACCATGTGAAGACACAGCAAGAAGGCGGCCACGTGTAAGCCAAGGAGAGAGTCCTCGAAGAAGCCAAAAATACTCCCGCCTTGATCTCGGACTTCTAATCTCCAGAACTGTGAGAACATAAACCTCTCTTGTCCAAGCCACCCAGGCTATGGTACTTTGGGCTCTCTGCTGGGGTTATGGCAGCCCTAGCGAGCGAACACAAGTGTCTTCTCCCCACCACTTTGGGCAACTTGTCTTCTTATTAAATGATGAGAGTTCTCTCTATATTCAAGATATGTCTTTGTCAGATATGTCTTTTGTCTTTTCTCATATTAATTGAGAACATTTTCTCCCACTCCGTGGTTAGCCTTCTTAGGTGCTTAATGGTATCTTTCAAAAAGAAAATGTTTTAATTTAGATAGAGTCTGAGTTATCATGTGTTTATTTCAGGGTTTGTGAAGTTTCTTATATCTTACCTAAGAAATCTTTACCTACTCAAATTTATATGATTTTCTCCTATGTTTTCTTCTGGAATTTTTATAGTTTTTGTCTATGATCCATTTCAAGTTAACATTTGGGTATGGAGGAAAGTGAAAAAAATTGCATTTTTCCCCATTATGCATATCTAATTGTTCCAGGACTCTTTGTTGCCAAGATTTTACTTTTCCCAATGAATTAACTTGGCACCTTGGTTGATAATCAATTGAGCACGTGTATGGGTCCACATCTGAACACTTCGTTCAGTTCCCTAGGTCTGTATTTCTCTTTTTCTGCCAATTCTGTGCCTTCTGAACTATTGTAGCTTTATAGTAAGCCTTGAAATCAAGCAATGTGAGTCCTCCAGGTTGGTTCTTTTTCTTTTTTTAAATTGCTTTGACTATAGATAATTGCTTTGACTATAGATAATTTGAATCAGTTTGTCAAATTCTACTCAAAATTCCTGGTGGAATTTTTATTAAGACTACTTTAAATCTATAGATAAATTTAGGGAGAATTGACCTCCTAATAATATCAAGTCTCTCAGTCTGTGAGCATATTCTGACCCACATCCCTCATTTATTTAGGTCTTTAGTTACTGTCCGCAATGTTTGGTAGTTTTCAGTAGACAGATTTTGTACATATTTTGTGAAATTCACAACATAAATTTTTCTTGTTTTTAAATGATATTATAAGTGGAATTGTGTCTTTTTCCAGTTGTGTGTTCCTAGTGAATAGAAATAATATCAATTTTTGTATTAATATATTGATCTCATTGATCTGCCTAAATTCACTTACTAATTCGAATAGATCTTTTGTGGATTCCTCATAATTTTCTACGTACACAATCATGTCATCTTATTATGGGTTGAAAGTCTCCCCTCAAATGACATGTTGCAGTCTTAACGCCCAGTACATGTGAATGTGGCCTTATTTAAAAATAGGTCTTCACAGATTTAATTATCGTAAGATGAGGTCATTAGGATGGACCTTAATCCAATAGGATTGATGTCTTTATAGGAAGATGGCCGCATGCAGACACAGACGCACAAAGAGAGCACCCTGTGAAGATTAGGGCAGGTTATGGAGTTAAATAGCTACAAGGCAAGGAATATTAGGGATTGACAGCCTCACCAGAAGATGGGAAGAGACAGGGACGGTCTTCCCTCTAGAAGTTTCAGAGGGATCATGGCCCTGCCAAAACCTTGATTTTAGACTTCTAGCTCCCAGAAATTACTTAGTTGTGTTTAGCCACCTTGGTTGAGCTATTTGTTATGGCAGCCCAAGGAAACTGCAAATAGAGAGTTTTGTTTCTTTCTTTCAAACCTCTATGTCATATATTTCTTCTTCCTGCTATGTTACAGTAGCTAGTATAACCAGTAAGATGTGGATTACAAGTGAAGAGAATGTGCATCCTTGCCTCCATCCTGATCCCAGAGAATTATGGATCTAGACTTTCACCTCACAGCTGATGTTGGCTGTGGGTTTTTATCAGGTTTAGGAAGTTTCCTTCTACTGGTAGTTTTCTTAGTTTCCTTAGTTATAATCAGTTGGCGAATACTGGATTTATTAAAGATTTTTGTGTCTAGGGTCTGTAGTTTTCTTATTTGGAATGCGTTTTTCTAGAGTTGGTATTAATGTAACGCTGACCTCATAAAAGGTTTAACTGGGTAATTGTTCAAATTTGAGAAGACTGTATGTTTGCAGTTATTGGTTAAGGTGATTGAGAGCGTCATTCAGATCTTCTATATCCTTACTGTTTTATATTTTCTTTCTTTATTTATTTTTATCTAATTCTTCTAGTAAAAGCTCACTGTGTCTGGTTTACTTACATCCTACAAAACATCACCTCAGTCCAAGGGACCTTTTTCAAAGTAAAGCAGGTGAGACAATAGGCATGTGATAATAGAATCCACTGATCTCGTGGTATGTAGACCGACCTGGATGCTCTTGGTCTGACAGAATGTTGGAAGAGCCTCAGAGAAAAGTAAATAAGGTGCCAACTTAAAGATGATAGCCTGTAGAGTTGAGGCTCTGACCTTCAGGATGTGATATATACCCTAAACCTATGGCCATTCTATGGAGCTGTGTCCCTGGTAGTTTCTTTTGTACATGATTCCAGAAATCTTGACTGAGTGTTTTCTTGGTGATCAGAACTGCACGGAGGCCAGAAGTACTGCGGAATCAACTCTCTGTGGTTAGTTCTTAACCAGTCTCTAGTGGAAGTTGATGTATAAATATCCCAGATCCTTTGTCCCTCAAGTGGATCAACGCTGAGTTCAAGCCTCGTTGGCTGCTAGAATCCCCAAGGGATTAAGTTCTGCTTACACAGTGGTAATCTGCTTGTAAAATATTCTTATTTGGTTTAACTTTCCTATTTCCCTGTCGGTGCTCGTTGAGATCACTTTTTAAACTTCGGCATCTGGTCCCCACAAGACCAAACAAGGAGTATTTCTTCCTGCACATCAGGCTCTTTCTTGCCTTCATACTTCTGCTTACAATGTTTTCTTCACTTTTTCCTCCCTGGCTAATGTCCATGTTCCTGTGAGGGCACAGCTCTGACACCATTTCCCTCTGGAAACCTTCTGGAAACCTCCGTGCTGAGTTACGTGACTCTCCCCTGAGATCCCGGAGTGGGTGAGCATCTCCGTGACTCCACTGACTGCACTGGGTTATGAGTGTTAATTCATACGTGTTCACCATGGGCTCCCTCCTCAGATTCTTGAGACAGGAGTTGTGTCACAAAATCAGGCCCATGGGTGATGTTCATTAAACGTTTGCTAAAGAAATAAATGCCTGTGCATCTGGCAAAAATATAACATGCTTTAAAACTATTTTGAGCAATGCCAGCCCTATTGGTTTTCATGACTGGTATCCTAAAAATTCTTTTGAGTACAGCAAAGTACTTTGGGATAGATGTTTGTTAAAAACAAAATTAGCCATATTAATTATGGATATAGTTATATCAGAAGTGTAAATAAAAAAGTAAATTATTGTGATATCATGAAGCTGCTAGCAAAGCATTTGATGCCACATGTGACAAGTATGCAAATTGGAGCCATCCCCATGTAGCCAAAGCAAAAACTGCCAAGAACGGTTTAGATCAAATCGCCGTAAGTTTTCAGCAATTGGTAGGCTCCAGTCACACGAACAGGAGAAGACTAAAAATATGTTTGTTTTGGAAGTCCATGGCATCAAGTCAAATGTTAATAGGCTGAGCCCTGTGAATGTATCCACAACTGAACAGATTCCAAATAGGAAAGGTATATCATTTGGTCTGCATGTCCCTGTTACCAGACGCACAGCAATGTACAGAAAACAATAACATTATTTAAGTTTTTGATGGTAAAAAGATTTTATTTTAAAATATATACTAATATACTCACAAAAACTCAAACACATTTTCTTCTTAAGTGTTAATTAAAGAATTATTATTGCTGATTAGGCATGTATTAAGAGATCAAGAATGCGGTGAATTCATATTTGTTAAGTGTGATTAATGAATTCTTTTCCCCACCTGTTCCTTCTCCTCAACCAAAAGGTGTATAAAAGACAAGATGTTGCTAACGTCACAAAATAAAACTGATAGACGGGGCTTCCCTGGTGGCGCAGTGGTTGAGAATCTGCCTGTCAATGCAGGGGACGTGGGTTCGAGCCGTGGTCTGGGAAGATCCCACATGCCGCGGAGCAACTAAGCCCCTGTACCACAACTACTGAGCCTGCGCATCTGGAGCCTGTGCCCCGCAACAAGAGAGGCCGCGATAGTGAGAGGCCCGTGCACCGCAATGAAGAGTGGCCCCCGCTCGCCGCAAGCAGAGAAAGCCCTCGCACAGAAACAAAGACCCAACACAGCCAAAATAAATGAGTAAATAAAAAATCCTTCCCTCTACTAAAAAAAAACAACTGATAGACGGACATGTAATCCTGTTGTTACATATTTGGCTGACCTGGTTCATAGCAAGGGTTTTATCAAGTAAAACTCTGTAGTAACATAGGTCAGCCACTAGAGGGATAACACTCCTGAGAGGACTAATTTCCCTAAGGCGGTCCATCAAACATTAGCAAAGACTGTTGAATGCCTGCAGTGCGGTAACCCAATACCCAAACGGAGGAAATATGTCCTTTCTCATGTGTTGAGAGCCTGCTGGGAGAACACACTCATCCAAAATTTTTATAATAAAAAAGAGAAGTTCTGTAAGAGAGAACCATACACAACTTCAGGAACAGAGACGAAGGTCCTTGGAGCTGATCAAATGACTCCTGGGATCAAACTCTAGAATTGTTGGGAAACCGACACCGGTTCTGTTTCAGAAGACAAGTACCTCAATTCTTTTTTTTTTTTTTTTTTTTTGCGGTACGCGGGCCTCTCACTGTTGTGGCCTCTCCCGCTGCGGAGCACAGGCTCTGGACGCGCAGGCTCAGCGGCCGTGGCTCACGGGCCCAGCCGCTCCGCGGCATGTGGGATCTTCCCGGACCGGGGCACAAACCCGTGTCCCCTGCGTCAGCAGGCAGACTCTCAACCACTGTGCCACCAGGGAAGCCCAGGACCTCAATTCTTGATTTTAGTTTCAAGTCAAATGTCCTGTCTTCCAGTAAACTTTACTTTCCAGCCATTCCCTGAAACCTTGACAGTTTACAGAGCATCTCATTGGTGCCAGCAGGCATGTACAAGGTTCTGAGGACAAACCAGTGACCAAAGCTCTGCTGTCACTGAGTCCGAGGGTGGGCAGGCCCAGACACAAGGCACTTCAGCACAAGGTACCAAAGAGCAGGCATCTCCAGGACACACAGGAAACTTAGCCTGGCCTGGGGGGCAGAGAGGCTGTCCCAGCAGGAGGTGCTTCTGAGCAGAGTTGTTACAGGAGATATTCAGGTGAATATGGGATGGGAGAACATTCTCGTCAGAACAGAAGGGTCACGTGCGAAGCCCTAGAAGCCAGAGGGAGCGTGGCTCATTGAGGGAACTGGGACAAAGGCATGCAGTGTTATTGGCTCCTGAGGCCTAGGGAAGGGGAGGGGTCGACGCTGAGGGTAGGGAAGGGAACTCCAAGGCCTCCTCTAGACTTCGTCCCGACGTGAGAAGGAGATGCGTTGATTCCAATGGTGTTTAGGAAGATACTGCTGTTGCAGCATGGAGACTGAATTAGAGATGGGTCAGGAAGGAAGGCTGGTAGGTATTCGGGGCGGTGCACCATCCAAAGAAAGCCAGAGGTTTTGAGAGTTTCAGTTTTTCCCCATCATTCCCAGTTCTGTTTCCAGACTTGGGCTTCTGTTTACAGCAAGTCCTGCCATGACCCTCCCTTTCAGCCCCCGCCCCCGCCCCCGCCATCCCTCAAGTCCTCTGAATTACCGCCTGAGCAGCCCTCCTGGTCTCCTTGTCCTTCCCCTCTCCGTCCCCATCCCCTCAGGGTGCAGGACAAGGAGCAGAAAGGGCGGCGGGCGGGCAGGAGCGGCAGCAGGAGAATGCCTCAGACCCGGGCATCTCAAAGTCGCCTAGCCTCCAGATGGACTGTTTAAGAGAAAATCAGACCTTAGGTGTAAAATTTAACTTCTGGTTAGGACACTTCCTACGGCGTGTGGCTCCCGCGTTATGTTAAACCAGTGTCAATCTCTCCCTTCACCATCAATTTCTTTCTTTAAATACCCTTTTAAGATATGAGAAATGGAATATTTCCTGCCCTATCAGTACGCAAAGGATGTCACAGTCATCAGCGATTACAGCCACCAGCCAGTGGCGGGCCCCTGAGCCCCGAGGGAACTCAGGAAGGAAAGAATACCTGCCATCTAGCAGCCATCAGACTGCAGCCACCCCCGAGGGTGCACCCCAAGGAAACTCAGGATGAGAAAACACAGGATGCTGGCCGCACATGGCTGAGGTGCACATCAAAGGAATGATTTCAGTGAGCCCAGACTCTTGCATCTTCCCAAACATAGAAAAGCGCTAAATTCCTTGAGATCTCTGTTTTTCCTTAACTAACAATAATCTTGTAATGTTCAGACTACTTGCCCTTTGTTGCAAAATCTCCTATATAACCTGGCTCCCTCCTTGGAGCCCTTTTTTAGTGTTATTTGAGATGCTGCCTCCCGGGCTGAAGTCCTAAGGATGTCCCCCGAATAAAACATCATGCTCAACTTTTAGGTTGTGCATATTTCTTTAAGTTGACAGATATTACACTTTCCCTCCGCCCCCCTGTTTTTGTCCCAGGCTGCCAGCGGGTAGAGGGCGGGGTGTCATTGGTGAAGGATGCGGTTGAGGAGAAAATATTCTTCAGCTACACAGCAACATGAGAGTTCAACTAATGTTCTCAAATGACTAATGCCTAAAACATATGACATCTGTCATTCAAGGACATCAGCAGAGGCAAACTATTACATATAGGATGGGTAAACAACAAGGTCCTATTGCAGAGCACAAGGGAACTATTCAATATCCTGTGATAAACCATAGTAAAAAGGAATATGAAAAAGAATATATATGTTTATAACTGAGTCACTTTGCTGCACAGCAGAAATTAACACAGCACTGTACATGAACTACAGTAAAATTCAAAAATAAAATAAAATAAAAAACAAAGACAGGAAGGAGGGAAAGCTTGAGTGTCCATGAAAAGTCCATGAAAAGAAGAATTTCTGCAACAATTGAAATCTGGTAGCTGTTAACTGATACACAATTCGAATCGTAACATGGGCCCCTGCATCACCAGATCTGCGCAGAATTGTGAAGAGTGTCCAGGAAAGAGAGGCTCGCATGTGGACAGGAAATGCCTCCGTGACAGCTGAAAGAGGTTCATAAAACTAGGCATAGGTGGTGAGGTGCGAGCTGAAACGGCTTTTTGCGATCCACCTCTGCTTTACAAGTCTGCCTCTGTGCCCCTCCTGCTTCTGTAACAACATCTTGGGCAAAGGCCCCGGCCTTGCAGTGCCTTTTAGGTATTAGCACAGTGTCATTTTTTAGTTATTCAAATGTTGCTCCAACCTAATGTCCCAACATCAGTCTCCCAAAGCTTTTTCCTTGTTCCAGCTCCTACCCAGCCCGTGAGCTCTGCCATGGGGACCAGGCCCTGGCAGGTTGTCTCACTCGTTCCTCTTTCCCCAGCTGGCTTCTCCAAGAGCCCTCCTCTCTCCACGCTGCTGGTACTCCGGGGATGAGGAAAGGGTGCCGGGGAGACAGGAAAGACGGGGTTCTCCGGGGACTGCTGTTCTTGTCATATGTACGTGAGCCTCTGCCGTGGCAAATGTCCCGGCCACACTTCTCTCCTATTCACTTTGGGACTCCCCTCCCCGTTTCCCATCCCCTTCTCCAACACTGCACGGTTTCCTAACTCAAGCAGTGGATTTTCCGGCTAACATTTTCCTTACATTTGCCACTCAAACCTAGCCCCAAGGGTATTCACCAAGAAGAAACGCTGATGTCACATTCTTTCCTGGTGAGTCACCCTGGCTGCCTTCCAGGCTATGGCCTCTGGCTTTGGGAAATGTTATACTTATTTGCCCACCGAATTCTTTAGGGGCCACTCCGCTGGCAGCTGCAATCTTTGCTCTGATTTTCAAGTAACTCCAATCCTAGACTTTGACTCTCCCATGGAAGAATCACGTGGAGTGGAGTCTCAGCCTACCACCCACCCTCGAGCCTCAGGGATCACAAACTTCCAAGGACATTGCCGCTGTTCGGAAGCCTGAGTTTCTGCAGCTTCGTGAGCACCCAGCTGGGTACAGAGATGTATTTCCGGATGTTTCTGGAAAGCTGGCTAGCTCTCCAGTGGCAACTGACTGTTTCAAATCATTCACATCAAGGGTTCTTATCATACCTTGTCCTCAGCTTTGGGGCCTGAGCTGAAGCTCCCAAGAGGAAAGCCTCACCTTAACATCCTGCTACAAAAAGACGACTCACCGCAACTCTAGAAGAGGGCATTTAGGGTGGCACTAGGGTTCCAGGAAAGTCAATCCACATACACAAGGAGGATTGAATTGAATCATGAAATTGATGCCAAAAACTCGGCCTCTGTGCACCGCTGCTGAATCAAATCTCAGAGACAGAGTTTAGGGTGAGGTAGAAAAGAATAGCATTATTGCTTTGCCAGGCAAAGGGGGACACAGTGGGCTTGTGCCCTCCAAAAACTGGTGTGTCCCAACCCAGGAGGATTTGGTGAGGAGTTTTGTAGCAATGGCTCCAGGGCGGGGGTGCTGATAAAGACCAGGGTGTGTGCAGGGCCTGTGCTCCTTTAATCTGGCCTCAGGAGGTCTCCTGCTGAGCTTCTGTGCTTCCTGTCTTCTGTAATGAAGAATGCTTCATCTTCCATTTGATGGGGGTTTTAGTTCTGTAAACAACTCAAAGACATTGTTCTGTGCATCCCTGGAAGGGGAACTGGGACCCTGCCCCAAGGCTGCACCATTGTTTCTTGGCTGCCCCTCCCTTGTCTCTGCATTCTCTCCCTTCCCTGATGACCAACTGTTCAAATCTACCCTTTGGAACTCAGGGAAGGTCAAGGAGGCTGGTGTCTATTCCCTACAAATAAGAAATGGGGGACATAGAAAGGCTTCAATGCCCAGGAGCCCCACAGGGTCCTGTTCGGTTTCAAAATTAGTAACTCTGGGTTGAAATCTTCCATGAGGCATCTAGTCCAATTCTATAAACAATAGTTTAATCAATAGTAAAAGAATGCTAATAAGATTTTGTCCAAACTCTGCTTGAATACCTCTGGCAGCAAGGACATTTCTGCATCTCAAAGCTGACCACACCATTTCTGTACAGTTCTAATTGTCGGCAACTTTGGATTTTCATTGAGTCAGAATTTCTGTTTGTAAATTTTACCCAATTTTTCAGATTCAATCTCCAAAAACTCATAAAACCTGACCAGTCACTTTTCTGCATGGTACCCCTTTAGGCTTTTTGGAAACAATGATCATTTCCCTTTTAGATTACTCTGGTCCAACTTAAACTTCCCCCGGTTTTTCCAAGTGTTCTTTCTATGGTAGGTTTTGTGACGAAAGAAACGGAAGAACAGCTTCAGGGCTAACAGCACATTTTGGCTTCTGTAAGAAACTTGCTTGCTTGCTTGGGGCGGGAAGAACCGGGTTCCTGATTGGCTGATTCAAAATTAAACAGCTCCCTCCCGCCTTGGGGACTTCCCGCCCTGTGAAGGGTATAAAGGCCTCGCCCGGCTGTTAGTCGGGGTCTCTCTCACTTCTCTCCGAGTGGGACCCTGTCCGGACAGTTTGTGTAAGCTTCTGTACTTGTATAAATCCTTTGCTAATCTTTCTGCTTGGTGTTGGTGACTCTCGGGTGTCCTTGGTTGGGACACGGGTCGCACTTACCGGGGAACTCGGCTCCAGGCGTGTGGCTCCCGGACCGCAACAGTTTCAAGCTTTCCTTACTACTTTGGCCACCAATGCCCTACTTACAATATGGTAGCCAGAATTTAAAACAACACCAGGAAAAATGAAACAGGGACTCATTACTGTAAAAAGTTAATATCCAAAAAGGGTACAATCCTAACTCTCATGTGGTTGCAAAAGAAATATATGTTAAAGATTAATTAAGGTCACAGTCAACAAGGAAACCAGACAGAGCTTATAATTGGTTGAAAAGAACCCAAAGAATGGACACACTGGTAGGTCAGGAATATTGAAATATTTGTGCAAGAGAGGCACAACTGTTTGCCCCATGATGGTAGGGGATTGTCAGTTATACCTCCACAGACAGGGCGGAATTTACATGTATATAGGGAAAAGTGATCTTGCCTTACTATCTGTTATCTACAATTCATGGTCAGTGCAATAACTTTCAGAGCTTCTGAAGATTCAGAATCAAATCACCCAGAGAGTATCATCTACTTCTCTGGCCCCACATATTACATTTCTTTGAATTCAACAAAATGATGATTGCGCAGAGAAGCCAACACCTACATAGTTATAAAACTGCCCCACATCTTTTTCAAAAGTTTCTTCACATTTATAAGGATTAGTAGATTATCCCAGTAAACACTAAGGTTAGCCTTAAGTTACTTAAGGAAAAATAAATGAAAAAAGGAGGCATTGAAAGCATGTTTGCTCTTCCCTGGGTATATCTGAAAGGAAGCTGATGTCATCGGTTTGCTAACTGTGCCTCACCTTTCAAGTTTCCCACCTTACAAGAGTCTGCATTTATCAGTCCCAAATCAGTTAACAAATCAAATTAATGCCAACTGGATTTACAAATCTGCTGTATGCGTGAGAAACAACAATAAGTAAAAGTATAGGTTTGCTTGCAGATAAGTCACATTTCAGTTGGACAGGGCAAGGGGAAGACATGTATAAATAAATTACAAGACGAAATACAACTTACTTACAGGCAAAAAAATAAGCTATTGGAATTTTTAAATGAGCTAATATTTTAGGTCAAAAAAATCAGAAACAACTTAATGGGAAAATTGCATTTCCTTAAATTATATCAGGGTACAAGAGATGCTCCTGGAAGAGGAACCAGAAAGAATGGATCCTAGGTTAGAAGTGTTGGAAATATTGCTGGGTCATCTGAGGGTCTTGAACGTCAAGCTGGAGAATTTTTATGCAACACTCCTAAGCAAAGGAGAGTCATGGGAATGTTTGAAACTCTTATTTACAGGATAAGAGCAAGACTGAAAGATCCCAGCAGAGCTGTAAAGAAGAATGTAAAAGGCAAAGACCGAGGGGAGGGCACCTCTCGGAAGTAAACCTGATGGACCCGGCAGCACTGTTCTGGCAATGAAGCTAGCAGGGGTGGGTGTGGGCTGGGAGAGAAAGAAAGGAGGGATGATTCCAAGTTCTCCAGTTTAGGGAAAAGTCAGTAGTAGCTTCCTAGCGCTGCTGTAACAAATTACCGCGAACTTGGTGGGCGTAAACAATAGAAATGGATCCTCCCACGTTCTGGAAGCTGGATGTCCTGTGCCCTCTGGAGGCTCTGGGGTGACATCCTGACTAGCCTCTTTCCGGCTTCTGGAAGCTCTCGGCATCCTTGGCCCCATGGCTTGTGGGTGCATCACTCCAACCTCTGTTTCTTTCTCCACGTCGCCTTCCTCCCATGTCTCTGTGTGTCTTCTCTTCTCATAATGACACCGGTTATTGGATTTTAGGGCTCAGCCGTACCCAGGCTGATCTCTTGATCCTTAACTCTGTGCAAAAAACTCATTTCCAAATAAAGTGACTTTCTGAGGTTCCAGGTGGACATGAACTTTTAGGAGACACACTTCAACCCACTGCAAGTAACTTGGAAAAACGAGGGATTATTAATGCAAATAAGTGTTCCACTGCCCATCCTGCTGGAAAAGCAGTTTTCTGTGAAGGTAGATTCAGGTTGGAGTTCTGACAGCCAGATGTGTGAGTGGTACAAGCTGGAGTAGACTGACTCCTGGTTACAAAGTGTAGAACCAAGGATGACAATCATTATCATAATTAATATTAATAATAATAGATGAAGTCAGCAGCAAAATGAAAATTATGAAAAGAGATAACTTTTTTTTTTTTTTTGCGGTACGCGGGCCTCTCACTGCTGCGGCCTCTCCCGTTGCGGAGCACAGGCTCCGGACGCACAGGCTCAGCGACCATGGCTCACGGGCCCAGCCGCTCCGCAGCATGTGGGATCTTCCCGGACCGGGGCACGAACCCGTGTCCCCTGCATCAGCAGGAGGACTCTCAACCGCTGCACCACCAGGGAAGCCCAAGAGATGACATTTTTTACCCAGCAAAAACTACTTTTTTTTATTGGAGTAGAGTGGATTTACAATGCTGTGTTAGTTTCAGGTGCACAGCAAAGTGATTCAGTCATATATTTCTGCATATATATACTCCTTTTCAGATTCTTTTCCCATATAGGTTATCACAGAATACTGAGTGGAGTTCTCTGTGCTGTACAGCAGGTCCTTGCTGTTTATCTACTTTATATGTAGTGGTATGTGTATGTCAATCCTGGATTCCTAATGTATCCCTCCCCCGATTTCCCCTCTGGTAACCGTAAGTGTGTTCTCTATGTCTGTGAGTCTGTCTGTTTTGTCAATAAGTTCATTGTGTCATTTTGTGGGACTTCCTAAACCGAGCTGTGTTGGTAGCACAAAGCCAAGCGCTTGCTTACGGGGTAAGAAAGACAGCGCCTTCAGGTACCTTTGTACTGTCTCCAAGTGGGAGGAGGGAAGGCAGCACCGATTGACAGGGGAGTTTGATTTAAGGCAGAGTTTTCCACGCAGGGGCTTGATTAGGGTTGGGTAAGGATCACATGCAGGAGTCCCGTGAGGAAAGGACGTCAAAGAATCTGAGGGCCTGAGCTAGTGACGCTCTCCACTGGGAAATGGATGCGGCTTTCAGAAAGTTCTTGTCACGAGCAAGCACATCTGTAAGCGTCTCCAGCAAAGTAAAGTAAAGACAGGAGGCTAGCAGACGGCTAGGAGGGAGACACCGTCGGCAGGAAGCTGGGGTTCTTGTTCTCAGCATCCTTTCTGAATGTGAGGTCAGGTAGCCTCACAGCCACCAGGGAGACCATGCCACAGCCCACAGGTTTAGAGCGAGGGCTCAGAAGAGCAATCTAGATGAATTTCTTGAGGTGCAGACCACAGGGGCCAAGGTGATGGTGGCGCTTGGGTTTGGGTTTTGGTTTTTTTAAAAGATGCCTGCAACTTTGGTCAAGGGTTCAAAATGGGTTCTGAGTGTATCCAAATTTTGGAACAGAAATAACAAATGTGGGAAGACGATGATAATGAAATTAATAACTATAAGGCATTAGGAAAGTATGGTCATATTTAAAAATAAAGAGGTGGCTTCAGTAAATTGGAATGGTAGGCACTGCTAAAGCTTCCCAACAGCCAAGTCTTTTCCTTCTGCACTGTGCAGGAACCGTGACCCCACCTTCCAGCCCTCTTGCGAACAGGCAAAGCCACGTGCTTAGTTATGACGAATGCAGTGATCTACGAGAAGAAGAGAAATACTTCTGTGTGTCACTTCTGGGCTGAGACGATGAAAGTCGGTGGTGTGATGCTCCAGCTGGTCCTTTTCCACACACCGTGCTCGTGTGGGTGCGTAGTGAGATTCTGGAGCCACTAGATGGAACATTCTAGATCCCTGACTCATCAGAAAGCAGTAGCTCTGCAGAGTCACTGACTTGCAGTAGACTTTCTGAAAGCAAACAACACGTGTGTGTGTGTGTGTGTGTGTGTGTGTGTGTGTCCATAACAGCTTTGAAATTAATTTATTCCTGCAGCAAACCTTATCATACGTTATATACCGAATTCCAAGAGTCACAAAAATGAACAAGTGATGACAAACTGGGTCAAAAACATAGATTATTGTTTGAAGGATCTGTTGATGAGGCAAAGGAGGAAAAAGGGGGAGTTTTCAAGGTCTTAAAAGCAAATGCACTTTTTTTTTTTTTTTTTTTTTTGCTGTCCGCGGGCCTGTCACTGTTGTGGCCCCTCCCGTTGCGGAGCACAGGCTCCAGACGCGCAGGCTCAGCAGCCATGGCTCACGGGCGCAGCCGCTCCGCGGCATGTGGGATCCTCCCGGACCGGGGCACGAACCCGTGTCCCCTGCATCGGCAGGCGGACTCTCAACCGCTGCGCCACCAGGGAAGCCCAAATGCACATTTTTGATATTTCATTTAGTTTTATAAAATTTGGAAGCTAGAGCAGCATTAAGAGATCCCAGGTTAACCTTTTTGATTTTTAGATCATAAAATTAAACCTCATTTAGTGGATAATGTCACTTTTCACCTTCTGGTCCCCATCTTTGCTTGGAAACTCACATCAGAATTCACACATTTGGTGATTGGCCAGGAATTTGATCTCATTGAAGCTAAGGGCCTATATTAAATCACTCTATTTTTTCCTAAAGTATTGTCTGCCACTTACATGCTCTGGATTATTGAAATATGTTTGGATAGCATTTGATGTAAGAAATACTTTAAATTGTTTTTGATTTATCATATACACTATTTTCTTGGGCAATTATTTTTATGCTTCTTCCATCAATTGTCAGTTCAGTAGGACGTGTTCTCATAATTCCAGGAAGTTATGTTATGGTTGTCAAGACGAGGTGTTGCATAATCGGTAACGGTAAATAGGCTGATTCTTTGAAGCTATTCCT